>NC_063203.1:13273002-13290502 GCF_017589495.1 Alosa alosa | reverse complement strand
TCCTTAAAATACAGGTGGCATAAGTATACACACACCTCTATGTTAAATTCCCATAGAGGCAGGCAGAATTGTATTGTTAAAGGCCAGTTATTTCATGGATCCAGGATACTATGCATACTGATAAAGTTCCCTTGGCCTTTGGAATTAAAATAGCCCCACATCATCACATACCCTTCATCATACCTAGAGATGGGGTACTTTCCATTAGATCATCTTTCAATGCAAATCAAACCAGCTATTAGGCTAACTGAAATAAAACCATGCCAATCTCTAGGTATGGTGAAGGGTATGTGTGTATACTAATGCCCCCTGTATTTCCAATTTCCAAACAATGATTTTTTATTCCTCTTTTCAGTCAACGTTAGCATGGGTTCACATACTTTTTGGCACTGTACATGCACACTTGTACCCATTCGTAGACATATGCACACATACACACATTTATATTTACACACACACACTCACTTCCATGAAAAAACATCAGTCCACCCCAGTACAACAAATCCCCTATCTATCGTATGGTTAGCTTCTGAAAGAAACTGGGTCATTGATTGGAATGTAGCGGCAAATCTGCTAACAATGGATGAGATGAAAAAGAACACACAAACAGGAGTAAAAAGAAATCTCTCTCTTTTTCTCTTCTCTCTCTCTATCCCCTCTCTTTCTATTCCTCTCTGTTCTCTCTCTCTCTATTCCTCTCTGCTCTCTCTCTCTCTATCCCTTTCTCTTACTTGCAGCACTTCCCATAAATGCAGCCACACTTTAGCGGGGTGTGAGAATGTAAGCTGAAATGCAAGCGTTTGGGGCATCAAGTTTACAAGGCAAAGCTGCTGTATCTAATCAGCTTGCCCCAATTAGGCCCCAATTAGTGTGTGTGTGTGTGTGTGTGTGTGTGTGTGTGTGTATATAACAGTGAAATGAAAATGGAACACAAATGAGGTCACCATTCTATAGAGATGTGCCATACATTACTACATCTGGAGGGTGTCATGTGTGCTCATACACATGCCGTGTGCATGTGGGTGGGTATGGTTTTGGGGGCGTGGCACGCATGGTATGATCATGACGCTATCTTTCTCTCTGGGTCTCTCTCTCTCTCTCTCTCTCACACACACACACACACACACACACACACACACACACACACACACAGACAGGACGCCCATGGGCAGAGTGGGAGGAGAGCAAGAGATGAGTGGGAAGGATGAGAGGAGAAATGGAGTGGGATGGTGTGAAAGGAGACTAACAGAGATGAATTAGGACGACAGGAAAGAGCAGCATGTCTCCAAGATCCTCTTTCCTCTCTCTCTCTCTCTTACTCACCTCTCTCTCTCTCTCTCACTCACCTCTCTCTCTCTCTCTCTCTCTCTCTCTCTCTGTATGTTTAGGTGTGAGCATATATTTGTGTGTGTATGTGTGTGTGTGTGTGTATTAACCTAGGAGAGAGAAACAGTGATGAACCGAATGTCTTGTGTCCTGGTTGTTGTGGAGACGGCCAAATCTGTCCTGCCACATTCCTTCTTCAGTCACAACCATTAGACTCTTTCTCTCTCTTCTCTCTCTCTCTCTACCTCCCTCCCTCCCTCCCTCTCTCTCTCTTTCTCTCTCTTTCTCACTCACTCTTTCACGCACACACACACACACACACTCTTCCATGCACATGATTAGACACATATGTATGAGATCCTATATACGATTCACCCAGTTCATTATAGGTACACTAAATATACCACAGCCCAGTCAGAGAGCTGTGTGGTGTTAACCTGTCATGAATCAGCCAGACTAGACCAGTGATGAAGCCAACAGCCAAGGCTTTCAGCCTCTTATTAGCGTGTGCACCTGACTCCTGCCCATGAGCTTCAAATCCAGCTTCAAACAGATGACACACTGCACAGATTGCAAACATACATTCATGCACATAGTCCCCATAATCAGAAATCACTCAATGCAACAGACACATACACGCACACGCACACACACACACATGTGATCTTGTGAGAGTTGGGATGCAGGTGTGCTGTGTGTTCCAAGACAAACAATAGTAGTAATATTTGTGTGTGTGTGTTGGGGGCGGGAGGTAGGGGGTGCTGGGATCATTTGATGTGGATGTATAAGTTTGCATGCTAAGTTGGAACACACACATGAATGATGTTTGTGTGTGTGTGTGTGTGTGTGTGTGTGTGTGTGTGTGTGTGTGTCTGTAAAGCCTGGTGTCTATTAGGGTTCATACTGTAGAGTTTAGGGGAAAGAGGGTGATGTCATTGGTCGGGTGAGTGGGAGGGGGTGACTGATGGGTGTAAAGCCTTAGACAGACATGTGCACAACACACACACACACACACACACACAAACACAAACACTCCTCCTCACTCACCTCACTCTCGCTCTCACTCACATAAACACCTACACAAAACACCCACATATATCTATGTTTCTTTCTCTCTCACACACACACACACACACACACACACACACACACACACACACACAAGAGGGAGAGAGAATAGAAGCCGGGCATTTAGAGCCTGTACAAATGTGTGACCAAAGGTTGTGAGAATAAGTGTGTGAGAGTGTGATTTAAGAGTAGGACAGTAGAGCATGAGAAGAGACATACACACACACACACACACACACACACACACATTTTTTTGCTGCCTGTTGAAAACACGGAGGGGTAATGGAACTGTTGAGGGAATGGTTACCGTGGTAAACAGAGGTTTCCGTGGTGAAGGGGCACTATGTAATGAGGTCACACCCTTGGGAGACTATCGTCCTCTCTGTGTGTGTTTCACAAACACACACACACACACACACACACACACACACACATACACTTGTTCTGTTCCCTCTCAGTCATTCAGAACTGTCCATGGTGCTAGGTTTATAGAGAGAGAGAGAGAGAGAGAGAGAGAGAGGGAGGGAGGATCAGAGTGACAGAGTGAGAGATAGAGAGAAGGGGGAGGGAAGAGGCAGAATGTGTGAGAGCAAGATAGGGAGTAGAGGGAGATGCCAGTAGCGAGAGAGAGAGAAAGAGAGAGAGAGAGAGAGAGTGCAAAAGAGGATGTGTGTGGAGAGAAGAGGAGGAATGGTTATGGCAGAGAGAAGAAGGTAAAGAGCCTTTTTTGTTTGCTGATCTACTGAAGACTGGATAAGCATCTTCTACCCACAAGGAGAGAAAGAAAGAGAGACGAGGAGAAGGAGGAATAAGGAGAGGAACGGAGGAGGAGAGTGAGACGGATGCTGAGAGAGAGGGAGAGAGAGACGGAGAAAAAGAAAGAGGGGGAGAGAGAGAGGGATGCGGCAGCCAGAGTCCCTGCAGCTCACTGCCTTCTGTTAGTGACGCTTGAGCCGGCCGCTGCGTGTGTGTGTGTGTGTGTGTGTGACGTGTGTGGATGTGTGGGTGAGCCAGCTTGTGTGTGTGTGTGTGTGTGTGTGTGTGTGCGTGCACAGCAGCAGCAGCAGTAGCGAGAGAAAGCTGGATCACAATGCTGACGTATGCCTGAACCAGTGAGGGAAGACTCCCCACAGCTTTGCCTTTAATTCTCCTCCTGAAACACACACACACGCTGACACACACACACGCACGCGCATGCACGCTGAACATGTGTGTGTGTGTGATGAGCTGATGAGGCAGTAGCTGCAGCAGCGTTCAGAGAGAGTGTGTGTGTGAGAGCGCGAGGGGGGGAGAGAGCATCATTCCTCCACAGAGCAGAGAGAAAGGTGGAGAGGGGGAGTCTCTGCTGCCACAGCCCATCCCCGAGTGCCCGTCGCTGGGGTAGAGTGGGCCGGACACCGGTCTCTCCTGGAGGTGGAGGCTGGAGGTGGCGGAGGTGGCGGCAGGCTGAAGATGGGACTCTTCCTCCCTCGTCTCGTGCCCGTCCTCTTCCTCACCCCCGCGTCGGCGGAGACACGACGCCAGGCAACCTCCCCGCGAGCAAACGGCTGTGACTGCGCGAGTGTGTGTGCGGAGTGTGTGAGCCCTCAAGCCACGGAGTGTGAGACGCAGACTCAGCACTGAGAGGTGTATCATTTTGTTTTTGTTAAAAAAGGGATTGAAAAAGACAGGGATTACCGGCCAGGGCCTCACCCCTGCAGAACCCACGACCGGAACGTGGGGAGAACCGGAGACAAGTGGAACACAGGTGAGTGTGTGTGTGTGAGTGTATGCATTTCAGTGTGAGCTGGTATGTGTGTGTGTGTGTGTTATCCTTATTAACCTGAATGTAACCTTAATTACATTATTGGGCGTTAACTGAAGAAATGTAATTGTTATTTATTTAAAACTGTCACATGTTTTAAATAGGGAACAATTGGAACCTGAATGTAATTCTATGTGTGTATGCATGCTTCTGTGTGTGTGTGTGTGTGTTTGTGTGTTTGTTTGTGCTTGTGTGTGTGTGTGTGTGTATGTGTGTGAGCTGTGGGAGCTCTATTCTCGCTGACCTGGTTCTGTGCTGGTTTATGATGCATTTCATTGACCCATTTCCTTGTCCATTTGTGTGTGTGTTTATGTGTATGTAAATGTATGTGAGTGTTTGTATGTGTGTGTGGGAGGGGGGATATAGAAGTATAGAGTCTCATCCTCTTCCATGTTAGATGTAACATGGACTAAAAGGCTCATAGAAGCATGCATGATTCAGGTGGACCGAATGGTTCCTCAAGACACACACATACACACATATACACATACACACACACACACACACACACACACACACACACACACACACACACACACACACACACATACACGGTGAATTAGGATCCCCCACTTCCTGCATTATGTCATCCTGGTTCACCAGATGCTGTTGCCTAGAAACGACACTGCCACTTTCCTTACCATCCATTTTTAGAGTGCAGCTGTGGAATAGAGAGAGAGACAGAGAGAGAGAGAGGGAGGGGGTGGTTGGTAAGGATTAAAAGAGAAAAAAAGTAGAGAGTGCACTGAAGGTATAGAAAAGCGAGGGAACATTTGAATGAAGGGAGAGAGAAGAAATAAGAACAGGAAAAACACATGCAAAGACACACTGTCTTTATCCACCTGTCACGCACACACACACACACACACACACACACACACACACACACACACACACACACACACACACACACACACAAAAAGGTGCTGCTGTTCTCAATTGCCCTGTATGTGTCATGTAGTGCTCTCATTCACAAGTCCTCAGAAGGGTACCAACGTCCCAGGTGTGTCAGGTGTGTGAGGCGAGTGTGTGAGTGTGGCGTCAGCCTGACTCAGGGTACCACTGAGGTATCATGAGTACTGCTGGGGAAAGTGTGTGGAGCACCGCAGGGTGTGTGTGTCTGTGTGTCTGTGTGTGTGTGTGTGTGTGTGTGTGTGTGAGGGGACAGGCAAACTCAAAGTGGCAGACCCTCATGATGGGAGGGGAGAAGGGCATGGAGGTGAGCAGGCTACTGAGAGGAAAAACTGACAGAGAGATGGAGGAGAAGAGGGACAGGGGAGGGATAGAGGGAGACGGAGATATAGAGAGAGGGATAGAGATAGAGAGTGGAAAGAGGTCGAGATAAAGGAGAGAGGAGAGGAAGACACAACGCGAAAGAGGAAGAGAGAGAGAGAGAACTCCCTGATGAAAATATCTCTGGCATGATGCAACAGTTACAGTGAGTGTGAGCTAGATAGGAACAATCAGAACTTGCCATGCTTCCCAGTGTGGATAATAGGATGAATGGAACCTGCCTAAATCATCATCTCTCTCACACACACACACACACACACACACACACACACACACACACACACACACACACACACACACACACACACACACACACACACACACACACACACACAGCAGGGACTGGGTTCAAAAAGATGGCCATGTTTCCTGTCTATTCCTCTAAGCTCGCTTGCTCTCTCTCTCTCTCACACACTCTCTCTCTCACTCACACACACAAATACTCACACACACACACACACACACACACACACACACACACACACACAGATGAACACAAACATCTATGCAAAATCAGTTCAGATGGATTCAAATCATAACTGCCAGCATTGTCATGCTAAATACAAGGGATTGGTTGTGACCCAGTTTTAATCAACATCGGGCCATTTGAATTTGTGTGTGTGTGTGTGTGTCTGTGAGTGAGAGAGATTGTGTGTATGTGTTTTTGAGAGTATTTGCAAGAATCTTTCACCGCCTCTTCTCAGGTAGGTGTGTGTGTGCGCACGTATGGGTGTGTGTGTGTGTATTTGAGTATTCGTGTGTGTATATATATGCATATATGAGAGTGTGTGTTTGTGTTAACCTCTCTCCACATCTCTTCTCAAGTCAAGTTAATTTATACAGCACATTTCATACACAGAGGTCATTCAATGTGCTTTACATAAACGAAAGCAAACAGTAATAGCAAATAAAAGCATAGAAGGGCAATAGTCAACAAATAATTTAAAAGGTAAAGATCATAAATCATAAAAAAAAAAACATAAAACGCACAAGTTGGGGCCTTTTTGATGTCTTCCGAAAGTTGGTTCCAGAGCTGAACCGCATAGCAGCTAAAAGTTGCTTCACCGTGTTTAATTCTAACAGCAGGTTTTACTAACAGGTTTTTCTCCTGAGACCTGAGAGGTCGAGAAGGTGTGCACTGCTGAAGCATGTCTGATAGGTATTTAGGTCCTGCTACATTTACTGAATTATAAACAAGCAGTAGTGCTTTAAAGTCAATTATGTGACTTACTGGAAGCCATTGCAGGGACTGCAAGGAGTGCATGGAGTGATGTGGTCTGTTCTTTACGTTTTTGTGAGAACCCATCGCTGCTGCATTTTGTATCACCTGAAGTTGTTTGATAGTCTTTTTAGGAAGGCCTGTAAAAAGCCCATTGCAGTAATCAACCCTGCTGGAGATAAATGCATGAATGAGTTTTCTAAATCATGTTTTGACACACTCCACCCTCTTCCTCAGGTGTGTGCCTGCGTGTGTGTGTGTTGATATGGATCCTCCTGAAGAGGAGCGGACAGTTCGCTTCCTGCAGTACGTGGAAGACAGCGGGATGAAGTCCTACCACGGCCTGGTCCTGCAGAACGCCGCCGACATCGCCCGCGAGAGTGACCGCGTACGCTCACACACACACCTCACCTACCTGCAGGAGAAGCACGAAAAGAAGAGGCGCCAGGAGGAGGCTATCAAGAGGTATGACCAACACACACACACACACACACCATTCTCACACATACACACACACACACATCATCCAACACATGCTCACACCTCACTCACCCTCTCCCTGTCCCTCTCTCTCTCTCTCACACACATACACACACACACACACCATTCTCACACACACACACACACACATCATCCAACACATGCTCACACCTCACTCACCCTCTCCCTGTCCCCCTCTCTCTCTCTCTCTCTCTCTCTCTCTCTCTCTCTCTCTCTCTCTCTCTCTCTCTCTCTCTCACACACACATACACACACATACACATACACACACACACACACACACACACACACACACACTCACAGTTACAAACATACAAATATTCTCATGCATGTGCAGACACACACGCACACACACACACACACACACACACACACACACACACACTCATCATCCCCTAACACGCTGATTCTTTTTCTGTTGTTACCCGATCATGGCCATTTTGGAGTGTGAGCAGTCAGATCTGACGGCATCTCTGCACAGCATTCGTCTTGATTAGAGAGCCGCTCTCACACTTTCTCCCTTCCGAGGCCTCCCCATCCCAGACGAACAGCCCAGCAGGAGTGCGTTCAGGACAGGCCTGAGGTCAGCCGGCTCTCAGCCCGGCGGGATTGGGTTAGCGGGAAACCTGATCCCACATCAGTGGCCGGTTAATAGGGGAATGGCAGCAGAGTGGACAGATCTCTTTACAGATGGGCTGCTAACCAGCCATCAGTCTGAATGAGACTGGAGACGGGAGACGAGGGAGGGAATGAGAGAGTGTAAATGAAAGAGGGAGAGGAGTAAAAGAAAAAGGAACAAAGATAAAATGAGAGAGAGGAAGAGAATGGAGAGAACACATCGGAAGGAGATTATAGGTTTTAACCTTATGTCATAGTCATAAGTGTTTGTAATATGATGATTTTCAAAGATAGGAAAAATGAAATGAAATGTGAGAGGGGTAGATAGATAGAGAGAGCGAGGGAGAGAGGGAGGGGGGACGAGAACGAGAGAATAAGAGAGACTGTCTACCAGTCTGCCTAGTGATGGCTGCAACCTGAGTCAGCCAATCACACTGTGGCAAATAGCTAAAATAAGGTGGGTCTTATTGATTTCTGTACTGTGATTGGCTGTGCTGAGGTGTGCAAAATGTGACAGCTGGACTGCTCGGACTTGCCATGACAGCCTGGACACACAGAAACACACGAGCACTGTGCTCCTGCACAACACAAACACAATGCATGTCTAAATTATTGACTCTTTCTCACACACACACTCACACACACACACACACACACACACACACACACACACACACACACACACACACACTCCAAACACATGCAGACATACAGTACATATACGGGCTCATTGCTTTCATTCAAAATAACAAAAGAAAAAAGAAAATTCTTGGAAGCATCTTTTAAAGCAAGCGTCAGTTGCTGGGGTGTCTGTGCGTGCGTGCATGTGTGTGTGTGTGTGTGTGTGTGTGTGATACAGAGTTCATATAAGGCTGAAACATTTGAATAAGTGGACAATATTTCCATATATCTGCATCTTATGTATATTTGGTTCAGATAACCTTGACCCAGGGTTAAGGTTCTCATGACAGATGCAGAGGGTTGACTGCGTGCATATATATATACTATACTGTTTGAATACAAACGTGCATATGAACATTTGTGTATGAGTCTGAACTTACTATATTGTACAATTCTCACCATGCGTCATGAAGTGAATCTCTCTCCAATCTTGGTGTCGCCTCTTTCTCCATCTCTCCTTCTCCATTTCTCTCTCCATCTCCCCCCCCTCAGCCCTTCTCTTCTGTGGTCGATAAGGTGGTGAGTGGTGAGCGTGGAGTTTTCTGTACGCATGGCTACTGTAACCATCTGGGTCTGATAATGAATTGATTTTCTCTGTCATTGTTTGTATGTGGTGTGTGTGTGTGTGTGTGTGTGTGAGAGAGTATTTGAACATGTGTGTGCATGTGTGTCTGTTTGTGTGTGTGTTTCTGTGTGTGTGTGTGAATAAATCTGTGTACATATCTTCCTCTTCCCCTCCCCTTCCATCCACACTCTTCCTCCTTACCTCATCACCAATACCACCTCTCTCTCTCTCTCTCTCTCTCTCTCTCTCTCTCTCTCTCTAGCCTTTATCTTTCTCTCCACTCTCTCTTGTCATTCTTCCCACTTGACACCCACTTTCTCCTCTCTATCTCTCTCCATCTCTTTCTCTCTCCTCTCAACCCTTCTCCATATTTGACATCCCTGGAACATCATCCTGGAACATTAAGCCCTCTCCTCCCCTCCCCTCTCCTCTTTTTTCTCTCTTCCCCTGACTCCTCTCTTGTCCTCTCTTCCTCTCCACTTATCCCCTCTTCTTTTTCGCTCTTCCCCTCACTTTTACCCCTAGAATTGTTTGACATGATGGTAATGATGGATAAGATGGCTGAAGCACCCTGACACACACACACACACACACACACACACACACACACACACACACACACACACACACACACACACACACACACACACAAATGATGCACAGGTTATTGTTTGTGTTGATCTGAGCTGGACATTTTATTTTATTGCCACATGCTCACACACTCATATACTGGAGCAAATACACACACATTTATGTTCACATTCACCCTTACACAGGTACAAACTCATAAACACACTAACGCCCACACACACATGCACACACAAATGCCCTCCAAACACCCAAACAGACCCTCCCCAATGGGCGGAGCTTAGCATTGCTGCCTCAAAACAAACCTCCTTGGCCTGAGGGGTAGGTTTCTATGGTGACAAAGGGGTGGGTTTCTATAGCAACAGAAGGTTTGGTCTCAATCTCCCACTCCTCTCTAAATTTAGACCGTTCCCCCCAGGCACACACATATAGACACACACACAAACACACAGACACACACACACACACACACAACAGGTACAGGTACACATACCACCTTTTCAGCCTCACCATAAATGCGAGAGATAGTGAGGGACATGAGAGCATAGAAGGATAGATGGAGAGAGAGAGGGAGGGAGAGAAACAGGCAAAGAGAGGGAGAGTGAAAGAGAGAATAATAGAGAGAGTAAAACATGTACGGCTGATGGGATTAAAAAAAAATAGAAGATACATATTATATCTATTCACACACACACACATACACATGCTCACACACACACACACATGCCTGCTTTTGGACGTTTTCCACAGACCCATTTTCTCTGTCTCACTCTCCCACTCCCACACACACACACACACACACACACACATACATACACACACACACACGCACGCAGCCCAGGGCCAGTTGAAGGCTCCCGCTTTGCTGGAGTAATAACTCCCAGCATGCACTCTGACTGGCTGCAGAAGCAATCCACAGGGGGCGGAGCCCTCTGATCTCACGGGTGTGAGAGCTAAGTCCTGCCGTGTGTGTGTATAAATTGAAAAAAAGAGATGGTGTGTATTTGTAGGAAGGTGTGCGTGTCTGTGAACAAAAAGTTGTGTTGAGAGAGAAGGCAGAATGCAAGCATAATTATGTACATTAACACGTCTCACACCCTGCCAGATGATGCCCACTCTTGGGTAAAGGTCAGAGGGTCACCTTCCGATTAAAGGTCAGGAGGTCATCTTTAGATTAGTCTGGACTCACTCAGGGGTGATTGTCTTTACTGGTAGAACAGACAGCTAAAGAGGATTTATCACTGGATCATCGACAGCATTATTTCCATAGACGACCGTGTGCGTTAGCTGTGAAGAGAAAAGATGTTCATCAAATAACATAGACATAAAAACAAAACCACAGGAACAATGAGGAACATAGAGCCACGAACAGGATGAGAGAGAATGGAGGCGGGGGGGGGCGGGGGGGTGGTATCTCTTTATCCAGTCTCTCAGGTGATGTAGCCTCACTGCTGAGGGCTTAAAGTGGAGGAACAGGGGGAGGGAAGGGCAGTGGGAAGGGAGGAGAGGATGGATGGACAGAGAAATGGAGAGGAAGAGATGATACAAAAAGAGGGGAGTCTGGTTTGGATTTTTTCTGTGTGTGCTGTGTGCGTGCGTGCGTGCGTGCGAGAGCTACAGAGGGAGAGGGATGGGGTTGGATCGTGTTTTCTTTGGCTCTGATGTGTGTGTGTGTGTGTGTGAGAAGTTGGCTTGTTTTTTTTCTGGCCGTGATGACTGCATCTAATTTTGTCCAACAGGAAGAGGAGAAGAACCCGATACAGCTAAATATAATCCTAATTATATGTGTGTGTGTGTGTGTGTGTGTGTGTGTGTGTGTGTGTGTGTGTGTACGTTATGTGTACAATCGATACAAATCCCTCAGTCTCGCTGTGTCAATAGCTTCAGACAGTTTTGGCCAATATGTGTGACTGGTATTAATTCATCTGGATTGTACAGTGTTTTAATCTGAACACACACACACACATACACATACACATACACATACACACACACACACACACACACACACACACACACACACACACACACACACACAAAGCACAAAACCTGCCCCCACTTAGCCTCAGGGTATTTTCAGTTGTTTTTAGAAGAGCAAACAGATAAGAGAAAATAGATGGAACTATCGACAAGGAGTTCAAATGGGGAGATTGGAAAGAATGGAGTGATGAAGGGACAAATGAAAGAATGGGGTGATGAAGGGGACAAATGAAAGAAAGGGAAAAGAAAGGATGGCAAGAGAAGAAAGTCTTCTGGATTGAGAGCGACATGAATAGGAGAAAGCAGACAGGGAGAGAGAAAAGTAAGTAAGAGAGAGAGAGAGAGAGAGAGAGAGAGAAGATAAATGAGAAAGAGAGAGAAGACAGACAGAGAGAGAGAACACAGAGAGAGAATGAAAGAGAGAAAGATCAGAGTGCTGCAGTGGCTGGTGATTTAGTGTTTAGAGAGGGCTGGCTAAGGCTTAGATTTCCTATGGCAATCATTATCATTTAATCATACCAACCGCCAGAGAGAGATGGAGAGAGAGGGAGATAGGGGAAGATGCAAACATGTTTTTGCCTGAAGAAGGTGGAAACATTGTTTTTTTCTCTTTTTTGAATTAAACTCTGGGTGTTTTGTTTTTACCTTACAGCTGCAATCAGGGTCAAGAGTGAGATTACTAATGTACAGATGACAATGAAGGAGAAGAAGTGATGGGGGAAGGAGTCCTATGGGCCAGATCAGAAGAGAGAGGGATGAGGGGGAGAGAGATGGAGAGACAGACTGAAAGAGAGAAGGGAGAGGAGAGGAGAGGGGGATAAATGGTGGAAGCATTGGAGGGGTAGAGAGGAGGGAGTGTCTGTCATTAGAGTCAGAGGAGGGGTGGAGTGATGGAGGGGCTGTGAGAGAATGGAGGGATGAGGGGGAGGAGAGAGAGAGAGAGAAGGAGGAGTGGATGAGGAGTGGAGAAGGAGGGATGATGGATAGGAGGGACAGTAGGGCAAAGGGCAGAACCACCTCTCAGTCATCCTTTATGAGGCCTAACACACACACACACACACACACACACACACACACACACACACACACACACACACACATAGATGCAGACACATATGCATATAACATAAACAACCACATATACACACAATGCAACCATGCAACCATACACATACTCACTATCTTCACATACAGTACATGACACAGTCACAGACAGTACATAAATCACTGTGTGTGTGTGTGTGTGTGTGTGTGTGATCTCATCAATATGTGCAGAGAGGAACGCAAGACATAAAGGACAGTGAGTAGAGGAGAGGAAGAGAGGGGGATGATGAAAGAGCAGAGGTAGAGAGAGGAGAGAGAGAAGAAGAGGTTGGTTGAAAGTCAATGGGAGTAAATCCTGTTTATCCTTTAGTATGATTAGCTTTCTCAAACACGTACACACACTCTCTCCCACTCCCTGTGTGTGTGTGTGTGTGTGTGTGTGTGTGCGTGTGTGCATATTGTGCATGTGTGTATGTGTGCAAGTGTTTTTGTTTACAAATCGTCTTAAGGAACATGACGGCTTCAACAGTAATGAAATGCAATTCACTGGCATCAGAACCGCAAGAGCTGAGAAAAGAAAACACACACAGATAGACTCTCAAGAGCTGAGGAGAGAACACACACACAGATAGACTCTCAAGAGCTGAGGAGAGAACACACACACAGAGACACTCTTGAGAGCTGAGGAGTGTACACACACAGATACATTTCTTAAAATAGGATGGATGGTCTCAAAACATAATGTACTCATTTCCCACAGGCCTGGCTTACAGTCACAAGTGACATATAACACATTTCTAATGTATATCTTGTAGATATGCCTCTGAACACATGAGAGAGAGAGAGCGAGAGAAAGAGAGAGAGAGGGGCTATACTACATAATATGATATACTGCATATTAATATTAAATTAAATTAATATTATTAAACTGAATGATCTAAGAATGCACTCTTTTTCAGACTCTCTCTCTCTCACACACACACACACACACACACACACACACACACACACACACTGCACAAACATGCACAAATCAAGCTGGTAGTTAGTTCTCTCCTTGGCTGTGGGGATGAACCCTCAGCCATGTGTCACCATCTATGGTCACCATGTGACCTAACTCACACTGACAGGTGTCAGGCCCTCTCCACTCACGTCAAGGCATCAGGGCACGGAGCGTGTGTGTGTGTGTATGTACACGCCTTGACCTCTAAACACACTCACACACACATGCACAACAACAAATGTTATTCACACTCATCTTAAACGCTTTACCCTCAGTTATGCACATCTACACACAAACTCACACACTTGAACATACAGTATGCAAGCATTCACACTCATGTGTAGAATACAATTCATACCGACAAAAATTAATATGTATGTTTGGTCAGATAGTATGCATGTACTGCACTCTCTCATACACACGCAGCATGCTATGCTGTCTTCTTACTCCATAACATTATGCTGTGTACATTCTTTTTAAGGTAATTGTGTACTAAACACTACATCATGGAATGGTCTCAAGTGTCGCATTTTCTGTAAGAAGACACTAAATCTGTTTTGTCCTTGTCTCTGTCTCTCTCTCTCTCTCTCTCTCTTTCTGTCTGCCTGTATCAATGTTCTTGTCACAGGATTGGTGAAGATGTTGCCCGGGCAACAGATGGAGTTGGCTACCCAGGGAAACACTTCCGCATGGGTTTCATGACGATGCCAGCTCCTCAGGACCGCCTCCCGCCTGCTTGTGGGCCGGGTTTCACGGTTCGTTCCCAATCACTGCACTCGGTGGGCGGGGCAGAGGAGGAGGGAAGCCCCACCTCCAGGAAGCAGCCACCCCCAAAACCGAAGAGAGACCCCAACACCAAGCTCAGCACCTCATCTGAGACTGTCAACAAGGGCGACGGTGAGTTTGTGTGTGTGTGTGTGTGTGTGTGATTTTTGTGTGTGAGTGCATGCATATTTGTGTGGAGGGGAGAGAGATCAAACTCATAACTCATAACTAATTCTGTGAACAAAGGAAATGGTGTGTGCGTTTGTGTGCGTGTGTGAAAGCACATTGGTGTAGGACAAAAGGCATTCAATTGAGGAGAATAAACTTTTTTGTGTGTGTGTGTGTGTGTGTGTAGAAGTGTTCACACAGCTGCCAGATTCTCTCTCTGCTTCTTGCCTCCCTGTGAATTATACATGGGTGCTAGTCACGCAACACACACACTCAAACGCTCACAAAAGATATTATCTTTCATTCCCCTTCATCAAATACCTTTTTGATCTACACCAATCTGCTTTTTCATTCCTTCTATTCTCTCTCTCACTCCATTTCATTTTATATTCCTGTCTTCATGCTGAGGGCACTTATTTAGAGTAGACATGAATCACACACAGTATGTGCACTGTGCACTGCACACCCACACACCCACACACAGACCCACACAAAGAGACACACACCCACCCAGACACACACAAAGAAACACCCACCCACCCACCCACAGACCCACACGAGGAGACACACACATTTCCTCCACTCTTCAGTAGTCTGAGTTCATCAGTATGAGGAGACTCTGGGCCTGATATACTAAGAATTACTGCCAAATTACCGCATGTCTCTGGCGCTGTGAGCACCTTAAAACATGGCACCTTATACAGTATGTACAAAAGAGACTGCACATGGATGAAAGCGTATTTTGCCTGGCACTGGAGTGCAGAATGGCAAATTGTCTTTTTCTTACTCATGCATATGCATTTATGGGAAGGTCGAGGGGAAAGTGGGAGTATTGCCCAAAAACATGGGAGGAGAAGTGCTAATAGCGATTGATTATGTATTACAACATATGTATGAAAACAGCGCACGTCTGTTTTGCAGTGAAAAAAATCCGTCTTTCAAAAGCAGGTGTAATCCAAATTGCGGTTAAATGCGTCAATTAGAGAAACTTTCAGAGACAACAGAATCAGTATTCAGAGCACCAGTTTTATATCTTAGTTTCAATCTTAACTTTTGTTTACCTTTCTAATGTCGTTCACTTCCCAGTCTGCTAGACTAGGGCATTATCTGTCATAGTCGGTGTAGGTGCACAAATAGTTTGGGGCAATTCCACGGAAAATTGACTTTTTGTCACATCCATAACGTCAGTGAAATGCCTTGGCATTTCTATGATGTGGATGATAACATTCATTTTTTGTGCATTTTTTCTCATGTACATTCTTCAGCCAAAAATAGCAAATGCTCAAATGTCATGTAATCATTCACCATACCATCACATTTACCATACCATCACATTTTATTGGCGTTATGGATGTTACAAAAAACATAATTTTCCATGGAATTGCCCTTTGAGTATTTTTAAAAGTGGAGTAGAATTACTGCTCGGCATCGTGTCGCTGCTTGTTGACATATAATTATCATGTATGATAATAATAATAATTTGATTCTTTTTAATGTTGCCATCGGTTGACTCCATTCAGCAGTGCATGTGGTTGAATTATACTGTTCAGGTATGGGCACCGCAGATTGCGTTGACGGGCGGTGATGAGCGCTGTTTCCCTAATGAAAGCTTACTAAATTCCACACAATATGGCAAGGCACAGCTTTCGCTTTCTGTAGACAGAAAAACTCGCTATTTGCGCTGTCCTTGTGCATAGAGCCCTCAGTCTCTTCACACACAATTTCTTGGGCATTGTGTATATGCATGCAGGTGTGTCTGCATTTTTTTGTGTGTGTGTGTGTGTGTGTGTGTGTGTGTGTACTTAAATTTATGAATTTCACATTCACAGACAGATGATACACAGAGATTAAATGACACACAGACTAGCCATACCACAACAATGTAGCCTGATCTCAGAAGCAGATCACACACACACACACTCTATGCACTCTATGGAGAAAGTTATTGATATATAATATGTGCTCTATCAGTGGGAAAACTGAAAATTAGAGCACGTTCAGAAATATCAAGACAGGATGAAAATATATTGATTGTACATGTGACCCATATATTTCTCCTATCCGCACACAAACATGTTTTCTCTCCCTCTTTCTATTTCATTCAAGCTTTGTTGCGCTCTCTCTTTCAAACACTCTCTCTCTCTTTCATACACACACACACGCACACACACACACACACACACACACACACACAGCCACACACACACAGATAGTCACATAACTCAGTAATACAGCCTCATCACACTGGCAAAGATGGATTACTTTGCCCATCTTTCCAGGAACACATTTCAGCTGCTTCTCCTCGCTCCCCATTGGCTGGCCCGTGCTTGAGCTGGCACGCAACTGGATGCAACAGGGCTGCTAAGGCCACATGGTTGCCCTTGTGGTCTTATGAATGGGGACAGAGGTTGCCGAGGGCAACGTTCAAAGCTTGGACTGCCTCATCTGAAATGACGTGATGGCAAAAGCCACATGATGTGTCATGAATAAGTACACACGCAAGCAGGCACACACATTGAAAAAGATACAGAAGTACAAACAAATACACAAACAGACACATATAAGACATAAAGGGCTGCAAGGGCAAAGTCAACGAGATGACACACACACACACACGTGTTCATACACATGAGTGAGTTCAAAGCAGTTTGGCAAAAACTGTGCTCGTCTCAGCTGTTTCTGTCTAAACAGTGATGTAATCTCCTCTGTCTCTATGCCCATCTTCATCCATCTATCCATCCATCCTCGCTCTTCTCTTCATCTCTCCATCATTCTTTCGGCCCCCCTCTCTATCTCTCTGTAGATTACTCCTCTGGACCAATGTCAGGAATTTATTCAGTAAATAGCCAATTCTTCTCTGACTCTTCAGAGACCTGA
>NC_063203.1:13263002-13268002 GCF_017589495.1 Alosa alosa | reverse complement strand
TAAGTGGCGTGGGGGCGTAGCCGCCGCGCTCGGCCTCAGCCTCGCCATGTCAGGCGGCGTGCTGCTGGCGCAGGGCCACTCGCACACGGGCAGCATGCCCGCAGTCGTCCCTGCGCCGCGACCACCTCAAAGCTGGACGCCATGGCAAAACGCCGCGAGGCTCCATGCAGAACGTTTCCACGGCCACGTCGGCCTCGGTGTGGCGGCGTGACGGACGCTTCGTGTCGGGACCCACCAGCCCGCTGGACGAGCTGAGCAGCCTGTTCACCTCAGGGCGTAACATGCTGAAGAAGGGCTCGTCCAGTGGGCGCAAGAGCAAAGAGCCCGGAGATGGTGAGCTGCTTTATTACACCTGTCACTATTACTATGTTATAAACACCTTATAGCTGTAACACCATGTGCTTATTACACTTTGGGTGTTGTGTGGTTGAATGTGGAACTGGTTGTACTGCTAGAATTGCTGGATCTGTGAGTATTGGGTTAGATGGTGCTATTTCTGTTTATGCTGTTATTTCGTACCAACCAGTGGTTGTCTGATGAAGGTATGAGATTTGTTTTGCACAGACACACTGCACACATAGAGCCACAGAGACACTAGGACACTAGGAGGAATTGAGATCATGATTGAATGGCAAAGACACATTATAAAATATCAGCTACCATCCATCCATGATGTTTTTATTTCAAGGTCTGCTGCATATCACTGTCTGTTGTTACTGCTGCTGCTACTTATTTTCCATCCTTTTCACAGATTTCCAGTGGTTCCTCAGCAAGCTATATAGCTGTGTCAATAGCCTACTACTGACATATACATGAGCATGACTCAAATGGATTAGAGTGCAGAATAGCCTAGATAGCTGTCTGCAATTTATCTAATTTTAACTACCTCCTAAATATTTTAACTGTGTGAGCTTTGTGTCTTCTCATGAGAGAGAGAGAGAGAGAGAGAGAGAGCTGTTTCTGTTTCATGTGTGCTCATTCATGAAGGCCGTCATGACATCATTTAGCTGGGAGGTGGGAGTTTAGTATGTGTGCTTAACTGCTGACCTCCATTACTGATTACAGAGGAGCAGACATTAAAATTAGACATTTTAGGACAAAGGCCACACCTTTCAATAGCATGGTACAACTGCCATAAAACAAAGGGGTAGCTATGACTGGCCTCATGCAAAATGAGAATAAAAGACCAATCACAGCATCATACCAGTGACTGACCTGTGGCTAACCAATGAGGTGTTCTAGATGTCCATCTCCAATGAGCCGTGGGCGGGGGCTGAAACATGACCATCTGCTGGTTTACCTGCGCAGTGTGGACATCCCATGATGTGACATGATGTTAAATAGATGATCTGCCAATGAGCCAGACTGATGGCCTGTCACCCCATAGAAAATGCTTTTTGACACACCGTGACAAATGTCTGTCAGAGTATTCAGCATGCTGCCTGCACGCGTTGACGTATGGCGTGTGGGATTGGTGGCGTTGGTGGGGTGAAATCTATCAGGCAAACCGTGACATTTGTGTCGTGTGGTGATGGATCTGTGTGCTATCCGTAACACGCCAGTGCCATGATGCGCGTCATGCTCTGTCAAATGTGTATGAGCACGAAACGTGCTGTTTGTTTAGGATGGCTGTGTTGGGCGTCTGCACACGTATTGGAGGATGGCGTGTGTGTGCATGGTTGTTTTCCAGGTGTCACAAAGCATCAGGTATATGTGTGAGACAGTGGGAAATGCTGTGAATTGGAATACATGTGTGTGTATGTTTGTGTGTGGTTTTGTGTTTGCGTGTGTATGTTTGGACACAAGTGTAGGTGTGTGTGTACATATATGAGAAGGTGGCAAGGTGACACTGTAAGGTGTGTGAGTCTTAAAGCACAAAATGTAGCGTCCTTCATGAGATGGAAACGTGTGTGTGCGTGCATGCATGTTGATTGTTTTCAGCAGGCTGCCAGGGACTTGTTAGGTGTGTGAAACACCAGTGCATCCATGTGATTGAACATCTGTATATATGTATGTGTGTGTGTGTGTGTGTATGGAGAGGAGTGGGCAGGAAGTGAGAACTGTGAGCTTGCCTTTTGGTTCTTTTGTGTGTGGATGAGAGAAAGCTTTGATTTCTCATCTACTATCACCATCACCCCCAGGTGCATGTGCGCGAGAGAGGATTGTGTGTGTGTGTGTGCACCTGCATGGTGTGTGTGCCTTTGGTTGCAGATTAAAAATTGAGCGATCAGCCTACGCACAGCCTGTGCAACACACCCATAAACGGAGGAGAGGGAGACCGAGGCAGGGAGACGGAGATGGGAGAGGAAATCTGGGAAACAAACACAGGGAGAGAAAAGGGAGGATGGAGAGAGAAGAGAACAAGTGTGTGTTTATGTGTGTGTGTGTGTGTGTGTGTGTGTGTGTGTGTGTGTGTGTGTTTGTGTGTGTGTCTGTGTGTGTGTGTGTGTGTTGTGTGGTGTCTATGTCTATGTGTGTCTATGTGTGTGTGTGTGTCTATGTGTGTGTGTGTCTACGTGATGTCTGTCTGTCTGTGTGTGTGTGTCTCTGTGTGTGTGTGTGTGTGTGTGTGTGTGTGACAGACATGAGGCAGAAAGACAGCGCCAAAGAATGACCCATATTCCCCAGTTCATTAGTTGAGATTCTTAATGAAAATTAATTTGATTAGCATCTGTTTGTGTCGTGCACTGTGGTGTAGATTTATTGTGTGTATGTGAGGGCTGTGTATCAATGAAGTCTGTACTCTGCACAGTGAAGCCCAAAGACACACACCCATCCTGAAACAAATACATGGTTATACATGTGTACATTGATTCATCTACACACACACAAAAACACACACTTGCGAACTAAATGGATATTCATTTCTTTCATGGTACTCTTTTTGAAAGACAAATGCATGAAGAGTACAGAACCAGCTGATTGTGTATGTCAGAGGAGAGAGTGGACAGAGAGAAAACAGTGTGCGTGTGTGTGTGTGTGTGTGTGTGTGTGTGTGTGTGTGTGTTGCCTGTCAGCCATACTTAGGCAAGTGCGTGACAGAACAACAGAATTGCTGAGAACAGAATGCATCCGTGACAAACCGCCTCTACATTGCCCCCCCCCTCCCCCCCACACACACAATATGTGTGTGTGTGTGTGTGTGTGTGTTCTCCATGTGAGTGTGCTCTGTATGTCCTGTATGTGTATGCTGTATCTGAGTGTTTATGGGAGTGCGTACACTATGAGTGTTGTTCATGTGCCTATACCGTCCGGCTAACGACCACACTGCGGACTGTACAGTACGCCAGCAACGTCAGCACTGCGGAGGAGAAGGAGTATTAAACTGCCGGACCCCCTCATCCTTGTCCCTCTCTGCAGTATCCTCACGGCGCTGTGAGTCCTCCGTGGTCCGGCACAGCAGCAGCAGCTAAGGGCAGTAAGGAGAGCTCCAGCGTGGCCATATAAATGATGAATGCCTCTGAAAGGTCTTTAACTATGACAGCGGAACAGAGCGGCCGCAGTAGATTTTAGTGTATGTGAAACGTCTGACATTGTAAGTGAGATATGGGTTTGTGTGTGTGTGTGTGTGTGTATGTATGTGTGTGTGTGTGCGTGCACACGTGTGTCTGTGTCTGTGAGGGAGTATGGTTTTTTGGATGAAGGCTTATCTTTGCAGTGACCTAAATGCTTGCTTCAGTTATGCCATTAGACTATTAACACATGCATGTGTGGACACAGTGAAGCTGTTATTCTGAGCCAACATCCATGTGGAGGACGGGGAACCTAGATGTCTGGCTGGCACGTGCACAATCACAATGAAAGATGACAATAATTTAAAGATATACAAATAGAATCACAATCATTTTTTGTACCTTTTTTCCTGAATGAGAACAGGCCTGACAGACTGAATAGCCTATGTTTATGTGCTGTGTGTCTGCTGGTGTGTGTGTGTGTGTGTGTGTGTGTGTGTGTGTGTGTGTGTGTGTGTGTGTGAGTGAATTTTGTGTGTTTGTTACTGTATGCAGGTGTGTGTTAGTGGGGAGAGGTGTGGTGTGTCTCTGCTGCTGTGTGTGTTAGCATCGTGTGGGTGTGGAAGCTTGTGTGTTTGTTTTTGTGTATGGCATGGCGTGTTATGGCGGTGTATGTTGCATGTGTGTGTAGCGCATGTTTGGGTATGGTGTGTGTGTGTCTGTCTGTGTGTTTGGGTGTGGTGTGTCAGTGATGTCGCCATCAACCTTGTCTTTTAGGCTTTTGGTTATTGTTCACTTGTTGCTATGGCAACGCAGCTCTGAAGTGTAGTCTGACTTTCATGTCATGGCGAGTCATTCATGGCTGTGCTCAGACTGTGTGACTCACTTTGCTTACACTGACTAAACTGGTGTGTGTGTGTGTGTGTGTGTGTGTGTGTGTGTGTGTGTGTGTGTGCGTGTGTGTTTTATGTATGCGTGTGAGAGCCACTAGATTTGTTTAGACCAACATGAGTCATGTTCCATATGTTGTGTGTGTGTGTGTGTGCGCATAGCGCATATGTAGATCGCTTTGTTGGCTTAGACTAACATAATTCACACAATTCTTTACACTGGTGTGTATGTGTGTGTGTGTGTGTGTGTGTGTGTGTTACAGTGCCATTGATGGGGCTAAGCTTCTGAGAATGTTTGATTGAGAGCCGCTTGATGACATTGAAAGAGACATGATTGCGTGTGTGCCCATCACACTCTGTTCACACACGGCATTGGTTTCTGATTGGCTGAGCCAAATAGCCTGGAAAAATCCAAACTCATTCACAAAGTGAATAGAATCTGGTGAATCTCGATTGGGAAACATTTGCAACACTTGCATCTCGACGGGCACTAACTTTGATATCATTGGTCCAGCCTTACCAATCACATTGATCAGAGATTCCTAACGTGATTGGCCTGACATTATTCTTATCTGAGGGAAACGATTATGAAATATGTTGTTCCAGACTAGATCTCCCTGAAAGAAGATCTAGGTGGGCGGGGCCACTCTGGAGCACG
>NC_063203.1:13250502-13260502 GCF_017589495.1 Alosa alosa | reverse complement strand
CCATCATATTGTCCTCATTTTATTTCCTTTTTCTCTCCACCTCTCTCTCTCTCTATTCCCTCTCTCTCCTTATCTGACACCTCTCTCTCTCCCTCTCTCTCTCTCTATTCCCTCACTCTCCCTATCTGATATCCCTCCCTCCCTCGGGGTTTTCTCTGCAGGTGAAAAGAGTCGGAGTCACAGCACAGACAGTAAGGAGCGCTCTCACTCCTCCAGTCGGGACTCGCCGCAGACCACTCCCCTCGAATGGGATGGCCAATCAGGACAATCAGGAACACCCACGGCCACGCCCAGTCGCCTAGGCCGCTCCTCCGTCAGCCCCACCACCATGCTGGGGGGAGGAAGCTCAGGTGAGAGCTCCGCCTCTTTTAGCACACGGAGCATGTCTGTCATAGCACTTGACTTGAATATTGATTAAAGGACTAGCACAATTATGTGTTCAAAAGCCAGATGACATCTTCAAAGGAGCTGCATGTGGAATTCTGTAGGATTCAAGTTGTCTTGAACGCAGCCACACGTCACATGTCACACTGTGTACTTCATTATAGCGCCACATGTGGCAAAATATGGTAGTGCAACAGAGCTGAGGGGACACTGGCTGGTTTGCATGTTACTATGTTTAAGACCATAGTAGTTTTTGAAATCATGTCAAAACGATTGTTTCTTTACATTTTGTTGCTATTTTTTTGGATGTTTTAAAGCAGAACGCCATGTCATTCATATTCATTTTTAGTTATACGTCATATTCTCATTTATAAAGTATTTATAAAAGTATGTTATTCAGAGTGTATGAAATTAATCTGTCTGTGTGTGTGTGTATATGTGTGTGCGCGTGTTTGTTTCAGAACCCAAGGCAGTGTGTAAGCTTGGCCGCTCCGCCTCCACGTCAGGTGTCCCTTCGCCAGTGGGGACCCCCTTAAGACACGCCTCCCCCGATGCATTAGCCAATCAGAGTGCCAGTCTTTGCCAGGTACAGCCCTCCTGCGTGCCCGAGTGAGCGAGTGGGGTTCCCCCTCTCTTGTCTCTGTCCGACCTCTCACCTCTGTGCTTCTCTGTGTCGACCTCCGACTCAGAGTGCTGTTTGTCAGCTTGCTCTTGTTTTGTTGATCTGTGTTGTACTTCTTTGTCCAATTTGCTGTTGTTTGTTTATAGTCGAAGCCCAGTTGTCTGTTCTGTGTGTTTGGGGTTTGGTCTAGATCAGGGCTGCTCGAGACCTGGTTCTGGAGTGAGTCTCTTATGAAGAAATTGAAGATAAATAGCAAAACAAAATAGACCTAAAACCCCTATGATTAGATGAACAGGAAGTGGAACTACCCTGCCATTTTATGTCAAAATGGCTGCCGTGAAAAAGGTCTATAGGATGGAGTTGGGCTGAGACCAGTCACATGAAGCCATTAATTAAGGCTCAAGTGTGCGAGCATCCTTTCTCCAGAACCAGAATGAGGCAAACCTGACCTACACCTCTCTCTCTCTCTCTTTCCCTCTTTCTCTCTCTCACTCTCTCTCTCCTTTTGTCACCCTGTCATCTTCATCACACACATCATTGATGAGACTGCAAATCAAATATGCATAACTACATACATTGTTTGATTATCGTACAACATCACTTTAACAAAGATTACCAAACTCAGGATTTACTAAGGCCAAAATAACCCTTTAAATCCAAAACACAACCTTTCAACTTCATCATCATGAGACATATGAAACAGCAAAGCCTCATCATCGATACCACCACTCTGACCCACACTCCTAGAAAAAAAAAGGCCGTTTTATGTGTATGAGTAGTGTTTTGTAGAGAATTCTTTGTGACATAGTTCTCTGTGAAGTTTTCAAGCTACTGCACATGTGCTGAAGAAACTTCTACAATGGGCCCATCATTGTACATAAGGAGGTATATTAACCTTACAACCCTTGTTGAGGGTTGTAAACGGTGGCCAGTTTTTCTAAGAGTGTACCGGAGTGTCTACTAACCCTGGATTTCCAGTCTGGAAACCACAGCTCTGCATGAACTACCTGCTACTAAACCCAAATCCACCCAGTTCCCTTTAGAACATGGTTCCTCTGTGAGGCACTGCAGAGGAACCTTAATCTGTATGTTCAGTATATACCTAGGACACAGAACCTTACAATGTTCCTTAGTTTAATCATAAAGGTGTCAGTTTGAGGCCACATCCATGTGCTGTAAATATGAGGGAAACCAATGTGACCAACAGTCAATTTGGTCCAGAAGTTTCGTTATATGAAAGATACAAAAAAGCATTTCTAGAAATTAGTGCACTCTTTCAAATGGCCATTAATATGCGTATCTCTCTACATTATGAGTGCCCTGGTCATTATCTTAACTGAGAAGAGAAAATCTTGTGTACAGAACAAAACGTTTTGCGTGACAACCAATCAAAATCTCATCATCAAACACTAACCCCAACTAACTAACCTATAAAAACCCTTCACTCTTAGCTACTAACTTAGCCTAACTCACAGCTATAAATAAAACAGATCAGAACCCTACACTGCTCATTACCCCAACTAACCAATCAGACCAGAAAACCTACACTGCTTATAACCCCAACTAACCAATCAGACCAGAAAACCTACACTGCTTATAACCCCAACTAACCAATCAGATCATAAGTCTAGCCTGCTCATAACCTCAACTAACTAATCAGCATTGTTCTTACTCCAAACTAATAATAATCAACATTACACTGTTCAATGGGTGATGCAAGTGTTTGTATACTTATATTAATGTACAGTGTGTGTTAAATTGGATTTCAAAGCAATAATCTTTACTATTAACTCCACTGTGTTTCCATCAAGATAATTGTGAACCTGAATTCTTAACATGACTATTGTAACATTAAAACAACTTTTATCACAGACATAATACATACTAGTAGACCTTACTTTGAAAAAACATGAAAAAACAATGCCTGGCTTGACATATCTTTGATCTTGTAAAATTATATAAGTGGTAAGGACCATGTTAATAAAACTACACTTGTGTGTACCACATGTTAAGTGGTACAAGTGTGTTTACTAATTGACTTTACCAGTGTGTTTATATTTATGTTCAAAAACACAATGGTTATGAATGTAAACCCCATCAACGGAGGTTCATAACCGTGTATCTGTCGGAGAAGGTTATGTAAAAAAGACAAGAAAAGCTATGATTAGTTTTGCTGCAGACAAAAGCGAGTTTTCATCTGTTCAGTTGAGAACAGATCTTAAGAAACGTTTTTACTGCAAAGGAACCATGTGGGGTTCTGTGGAGGACAGTTGGAACTTATTTATAGGAGCAAAGAACAAAACAACAAATAAACAAACTCTTATAGGGGCAGTTTAATGTTTATATCATCACACACACACACACACACACACACACACACACACACACACACACACACACACACTGCACTTGTATATATGTTCCCTGTCTGTATTCTCAAGCAAGTTTTTATTTTTCACCCATTTCCAACATTTATTGAGACAATCTCTCTTTTTTGGATGTGAAAGCCACTGGCTCTGGGGAACCAACACTCACACACACACTCACACACACACACACACACACACACACACACACACACACTACATATCCTCATACACCACATCATATACACACACACACACCATAAACCACTATAATATTAATGTGAGTTCATGCACACAAATATGTGTACACATGCAAAACACGCACACTCCCCAGGTCAATGGCAGATTCCAGATTTCCATTCAGGCGAACTATGACTGAAGAATAAAACCTTGTGAAAGCTGTGTGTATGTCTCCCCCGTCCTCTGTCAACTCCTCTTGGCCCAGTGTGTGTTTGTATGTTTGTGTGTGTGTGTGTGTGTGTTTGTAAACCTGTTTGCAGAAAGTGTCCAATGTGTGTTTATCTGGCTGTGTGTGTGTGTGTGTGTGTGTGTGTGTGTGTCTGTAAACCTGTGTGCAGAAAGTGTAAAAGGTTGTTGGTTACATCTGTGCATGTGTGCCAGGGAATGACTCTAAAGAATGAAGCTAAAGAATATTAATGAAAGCAAACAAAGTACTGTTACAATGAATGGCTCACAGTGAGGTAATGTTAATAGACAAATGCATGATAAATGGCCATTAAAACCACTTAACATATTCATCAAAATGACAACATTTGTCAACCTACCACCTCATGGATGATTATGTTTATGTTGAGAAATACCTCTTTAAAAAAGAGATTATGCATTTACTTACTTACCTACGGAGCCTAAATTATGGGCTTATTTTACAAACACACACACACACACACACACACACACACACACACACACACACACACACACACACACACACACACGGTTACTTCCTGTAAAGAGACCTCTACATATATGTATTGTAGATAAGACTGATTAGTTTATGCACATTATCAGTTTCACATACAGATACAACACAGTACAGAATACACCCCCACACACACACACACACACACAAACCCCCCCCCACCCAGCCCCCCACACACACACACAAACCCACACCCCACCCAGCCCCTGACCCCCCACCATCTCAACGCTCTCACACCGACAGTGATGCATGTGCCCCCCACTCCCCAGATCCCCCCCCTGGCCTGGGCGTGTGGGGACAGCACCATGATGGAGATGATCGAGAAGAAGCGCACGCTGTGCCGCGAGATCAAGTCCCGCCAGCGGCCCCTGGACAAGGGCCTGTGCAAGCAGGAGAGCATGCCCATCCTGCCCAGCTGGAAGAAGGCCAACGGGAGCAAGAAGCACGGACCGCCCCCCTACAACACCCAGACCACTGTCTTTTGGGACACTGCCATCTGACATGAACACACACACACACACACACACACACAGATGTGTGTACAACCACATACACTCCAGCCAAAGCAGGTATGTAGACATCCGATGACTGACACATGCAGTAATGCACACAAGTAAAGTACACATCCACTGATACACACATATATACACACACACACACACACACACACACACACACACACACACACACACACACACACGGACACAAGCACTGATGCACACAGAATGGCAGAAGCCCTTGCACATATACACACACCCACAGCACTGCAAATAGGGGGGGTGGGGGGGTGGTGGTGGTTTGCACTGTCCAGGAGCCAATCAGAGCGTGAGGAGTGTGACAGGAGGTGGAGGGACAGTTGTAGCAAACGCCCCGTCCAATTGGTCCACTCTTCTCGTTTTCTTATTGTTGTTTATATTGAGTATTTTTGTATGGGATTACTGTCTCAAATCTGAAACATGATGCCTAGCATAAGTGGATATTTTATAAATGAGACACAAAAAAGAGATATGGGATGCAAAGGTCACGCAGAGGTCACACGGAGGGGCGACCAAGGTCATGAGATTATTGTAGATTTTAGGGTTGGTTTTTGTCTGGTTTGTTTTTTTTCTTATGTTGCAATGACACTCGTGTGCATTAAAGGAAAAATATAATATATCTATATCTATATATATATACATAGGCATATATATATATATTATGGTGAAATTATGTCCAGTAAGTGCACTGCTGTTTTTATGAGCAAAGAATCTTAAAGATGAAAATATGGACTGAAAAGATCAAAGATGTGCACTATACAAAAACAAGACTAAACAACTTGGTGGGGAAGACTTTGTCATGTCAGGTCAGATATCAGAGACTGGTGATGGGGAGGGTTGAGCGTATAAGGGAGTGTGTGATCTGTCCCTTACTGAAACACACACACACACACACACAACACACACATACAGTCATATCAGCTGACCCAGGCCAAGCAACAGGTGCTACAGATGACACCTAGTAACGATGACCACCTTGGCCCTCTGTCCTGAAGAGCTGACATAATCATCAGGGGTCACGGATGTCACCGAAGAAGGTCAACTGAACATCAGCAATGTGTTTACAAGGGAGTCTGGAGCCTCGGGAGAAAGTTACATCACCAGTGAGGCAGGAGGAGGGGACTCCATTACCATGCCAACAGTACCAGGTTCAGAAACTGGATCAGCAAAACCATCTACAGCCATGAACCGCTCTCAGCCATCCTGATCTGGTCTATGCTTGTCTGAACCGGCTGAAGCCAGCCTGAACTGGTCTAAACGGATCTGAATGGGTCTCGAGCAGCACATTGATTTTTAGAGCCATATACTGTATGTGAGCATACTGTGACAGGATGTGATGTCCCACGTGCACTTCCTGTCGCGCTGTCACCAAATGATGTCATAGCGTTGCCTGAGATGCCCACGGTGTCCATGGAGATCTGTGTGTGTATGTGTCCTACCAGCGTGAACTGTGCCAATGGGTTTAAAAATCATGGAATGACGGGGATGGGGATTCATGTCTACAGCATGTAAAAGTTGTGATTCCTAAATGGCTATGTGTTCCATCACTGGTTGAACTTGCAATGTGGTCATGACTGCATGGTTGAGTGTGTCATGTGACTGTTTGGTGATAGGCCATTTTGTGTCATGTGATCGATCAATGATTGCAGCTGGTTGTCATTCTTCAGAGGGACCAATGCAATTGGACATCTGCTCACTAATAAGGGTGGAGTCTGTACAGACTTAAAAAAATACATTACCCATAATCATGCGACATCTTTACTGAGTGTGTCGACACAACGCTAATCTTTAGACACTACCCTGGTGAGCCAGCATGAGAGCAGGTTTTTCAGACCTCAGTGGACGAAACTTAAACAAAAACTAAATCCTGGAGTACTTATCATAAAATATACTTAAGATAATATATGTAGTTTAGATATGGAATAGTGTAAAACCATGACCCATGGTGGCCCTTCAGGATGGGGTGTGACATCACTCTCCTGCACTCTACACGTTTGCACTGCTGTAGGTAGAATGACTAGAACACTAGAGGATCATGGGAATTATGCAGATTGCTCAGGGGAGATACTGACCACACCCCCAGGTGATTCCCCAAAGCTCCTCCCCCTTACATACCAATGTCAAATCTGTTTGATCAACCCTGCTCTCTCTCTTCCTCACATGTTTAAATGCGCATGCAAACACACACACACACACACACACACTTTGAACAACTGCAACACACAGACACACTACAACAGACATCCAATAAACACAATGCACACTCACACAGACACACACTTATACACACACACTTATGCATCCTCATGGCCAGTAGACACAGACATGTGACATGCGTTGCCTTGGAGACCAGGGTTCACTGTGACAAGGAGTGGGGATCATCTGTGGAGGGTCAAAGTTCATCAGAGAGGACCTGTGTCGAATGTCGAATGTGCCAACAAAAGGGCACATTCACATTCGACACAACTACAACAACACATAGACAAACAAACACAAACAACATAGTATTTATCAGAGAGAGAGAAACTAAATTGAAGTCAGATGGTACATACTAGGACTTTAAGTACTGGATCCATGCTAGTTACAGTGTCAGTGCCGCTTGAAGGTCTTTAAAACATGGTGGACCATCAGGACCAGGATGTGTGGACCTGGCTTGGATCTACCCTCTGATTGCAGAGAGGGTGTCATACAATGCGTTCCACAGCTAGAACACTAAGCACCTCTTAGTACAAGATCTTTTCTGATAGATGCTGGGGCATGTTTTCACCTCTTTGAATATTAGGTTACACAACCTTTGCTACATGCATCCACAAGTCTATACCAACTATTCAGTGAGAGAAAGAGGGCAGAGCATTAAATTCGGATCCAGACCAAAAAAAAAGTTCTTAAGCCATCGATGCTTTGCCACTTGAGTTTCACACCTACCCTCTCAGAGTTCTGAGGAGCTTCTAGCTTGAGCATTCACTCACCTCAGCTACAGTGGAGGGCTCCCAGAAACATCTGGTATCTGCCCCCCCCCCCGCTTCCCCTGAGCCCTTTTTCTTATCATGGAGGGTCAAACGAGCTCGTTAAGCACTAACGAGGAAACCAGACAATGGCTGAAGGAGGAAGTGTAAATACGAGAACTCTCTTCTGTTTCCGTGGAGATCCCCTCAGCCCTTTGTAGAGGTGGGTGAGCAGAGGTAGGCTGACTGGCCTGGGGGGGTGTGTGGGGGGGGGGTGTTGTCTCCATGCCACGCTCCGTGATGTCACCGTCTGTGGTTGTTCTTGCACTGGGGTTGGGATTGGGGGTGGGGTGGGGTGCTGTTTGTCTGTGTCCGTGTCTGAGTGAGGAGAGATGGGGGGGGGGGATTCAAAACGCTCTGTTTTATTGTAGCACCACTGTTTCTGTTTTCTCCGAAGAGTTTACAAAGAACAAAAGAAAAAAATAAATGAAAAAGATTTTTCTTTTTTATGCAAGTCATTGCTCAGTGTTCTCGTCTGTTCTGTTGCCTGTGCACAGCACACAACCCAATATACACTCACACATGCACACCTACATACACACAAGACAGATTTTGTATATGCAAATATTTAGTTTTATAACTAATATGTGTTCAACTTTTTAAAAGCTGTCAGGAAGGGGAATACTTATAAAATAAGAAACCACTCACACTTCTGTACACTCTACCAAATCATCAGCATTTGACTGATGTTGGTTCATCTTACACATTGCCACTAGGTGGCAGCACACCACTGCTGAAAGTGACACATTTCCATTTAGAACCGCGTGTGGGTGTGGGTGTATGTCTCTCTGAGAAGGAGTGAGAGAATGCATTTCTGTCTCTCTTGGCTCTATTATTTCCTTTACAAGAACATTCCTCCACCTGATAATAAAGTGTTCCATATGTTCTCTCTCTCTCTCTTTCTCTCCCTCTCTCATCTCTCATTCTCTTTCACAATCCTCTGTTTCACAGAGAGAGAGAGAGAAACTAAATGAGAAACTGGCTTCTGGATGTAAAGGTAAAGTCATAAACGGTGCATTGCTCTTCTAAAATGAGGGAAGGAAACAAGCAGTTACACACACACACACACACGAAAACACAGACACACACACACACACAAAGTGAAAATCTTCATTCAGGCTCCACCATGGCCCCTTAATCCACCCATTTAACAGCCTAAATACATGCGGGGATAATCATTCCACTGCCATGATGTCACCTCTCAACCGCCACTGTGTGTGTGTGTGTTTGTGTGTGTGTGTGTCTGGGTGCGTGAAAGCCCAAAAGACAGGCACTGGTCCACTGACACAGCATGTCATCACACACTCATTGAGCACTGAGTGGAGAGGCTCGGTGAGGGCTCTCTGCAGATCTGCGGTCCCTCACACTGGAGCCGCTGTTCCTCCCAGATGGACCAGCGCAGTGCTCCGCCCTGCACATGGCCAGTCTGGAGAGCGCTCAACTCCAACGGGCTGCACAACTCTTAAGCACAGTGGGCAGTTACATTTCCTCAGATCACTGACACTCTATGGTCCTGTCTGTGTGTGTGTGTCTGTGTCTATAATTCTGGGCCTTTGCCATTACTTGTCATCCGATGGCAAGTCTCCTTCCCTGACAACCCCCAACTCACTTCGGTCCCTCTGTGCCAAATCCCCCCAACTCACTTCGGTCCCTCTGTGCCAAATCCCCCCCTTCTTTCTTTCACTCTCCTTTTCTCCCTGTGGTCTGAATGGGCCTGTGGCCTTTGATCTGGCTGGCCTGTCACACTGGCTTGTCCCTGGCTATGAGTGGAAGTAATGACCCCAGAAAGATCACTGCAGGGGGCTGGACACCCACACGCACACACACACACAAATGCACTCACGCGTGCACACACAAACACACGCACAGACAGACATTTACACAAATACACAGAAACACACATATATACACACCCTTATACTCACCCACAAACACACATATACAGACAGCAAAACACGTGTAAAAACACATGCACATATACCTATAAATACATACACAGAAAACACACACACTTAGACAAACACATGAATAAACATATTCACGCAAAAACACAAACACACAGACACACACACACACACACACACACAAAGAGAGATGCACACGTACCCTGTCACACAGAAACACCACTTCATTTATTTTCTCTTTCT
>NC_063203.1:13105502-13243002 GCF_017589495.1 Alosa alosa | reverse complement strand
AATCTATACATGTACAGAGCAGGAACCTACCACTCAATCTATACACGAGAACAGCAACATCACAGGTCTGTGTGTGCATAAGTGTCTCTCCTGGTTATCCATGGAGAATGTCAAAGGCAACTCTAATCAGTCCATGACCCGGACAAATCTACTAAATGCCAAAGTGTGTGTGTGTGTATACATTCTGTGTTTGTACAGTGTGTGTGTGTGTGTGTGTGTGTGTGTGTGTGTGTGTGTGTGTATGTGTGTGTGCACGCACGTGTGTGTATGTATGTGTGTGTTTACGTTCTGCGCGTTTGCACTGTGTGTGTGTGTGTGTGTGTGTGTGTGTGTGTGTGTGTGTGTGTGTGTGTGTGTGTGTGTGTGTGTGTGTGTGAAACCTTCTGTGTGTTTGTAATGTATGTGTATACGTTCTGCATGTTTGTGGGAGTGTGTGTGTGCCTATGTGTGTGGCTGAGTGAATGCATGCTTGTGAGCATATTTAAGCATTGTATGTTTTGGCACTTGACTGCCAGTATGGAGTCACTCCTTAAATATTATTCCAGTGCTGACTCAGTGATAGGCGTGTGCATTACCATCACAAATCTTTCTCTGCCTGTTTGAGTGTGTGTGTGTGTGTGTGTGTGTGTGTGTTTATGTATGTGTAGGTGTGTCATGTGTGTTTCTATGTTGTTTTTGGCCATAACCACATATGTCTTCACATTCTCTCCTCATCCCTCTTACACACACACACACACACACACGCACCTACGACACGCCTGCCTTTGCGCTTGCCACGCACACACACACATCACACACACACACACACACACACACACACACACACACACACCCCAGTGTCTCACTGACATTACTATCAAACATTCTGTTCACACTTTATTGACACTATCAAGTGCAGACCAGTGACCTCACTTTCTGTAAGCTAATGATGTCATTAGTGGGTCATTGACATCAGTGGTCAGTGCATGGCCCATCAAGATCTCCAAACACATTTAAGCACACACAACAACTTGCAGCAGTGCCTGTTCGCTCAGGCACTGCTGCCTTTTAAGATGTTTAACAGGGGAGCAAGGCAACAAGTGCTGTTCGAAACTGAAGAATTTTTTTTGCCTGCCTTCTAAGATATCTTAGAATTACCCGAATAACGGTTGTTTTTGAAGGCAGCATTGATGTATCCCTGAAGCTTCCTAATACCAATAAAACTGTGCGGCAACATCCGAAACGGATGACATTAGTAATGGCTGCTGATTGTGTTCAAATGTCATTTATTTTGTTTAGATTTGTCAAAATCTAGTGAGAAATAAACAATGTACTTTCTGATTCTATCATTGTTGTAACCATTGATAGCGTCTAGTCTGATATACTGTCTGTCAGACAACTTTCTACCGTTAGCCTGTGAGATTCTGTAAGCTAGTTTAATGGTCTTGCTTGCTTGTGCTGACATCATAATGTTCTCTTAATAGAGCGTTCGAAACCATCATTCTTAATGACACCAGGCAAGCTTGATGCTTTTTCTCTACGAAACTCCCCCTCACTCGGTCTGAAGCTCTTTTCCTTTTCTTTGCGTCTTCCATCAAGGGTTTTCGCTGCTTCTTCGCCGGCTCTGCCATTATACACACGTTTGCAACAATCGCTAGCGTTCTGTTAGCCTGCCTCTGTGCTGTGGATGCAGGATGTAAACTGATTCTGCTTCGGTCAGCGGGTACGATACACTGAACTTGCAAGCGGGATATTCTTCCTACAGGCAGAAGGGGCGGGCGAGAGAGTCTTCATTCGCCCTGTAATGAGTAATTTAACCATATACCGACTTAAGAAGATGAGTAATTAACACGAAAACGTTGCCTGGTGTCCCTTTAAAAGATGCCTTCAATACAAAGTCATGTCTAGTTAGACATCCCTTTATCACAGCAACAAGCCCCTGCCTTCTGTTTCGAAAAGAGCCTTAGATTGCTTTTAACACATTGTTCCAGATGAGTGTGTTACACCTTCTCAGATACTTATTTGTGTAGGTTATAACTCTCTCTCTCTCTCTCTCTCTCTCTCTCTTCTCTCTCTCTCTCTCACACACACACACACACACACACATACAGAAGTGAGAATCATGGACATTTGTAGCCTATCATGTGTTATCTGACCAAATACTACCAAAGGCAACTGTCAATCTGTATCTCGCTCTTTCTCTCTCTATCTCCTTCTCTCTGTCTGTCTCTCTCTCTGTCTGTCTCTCTCTCTCACTCTCACTCACTCACTCACTCACTCACTCACTCACTCACTCACTCACTCACTCACTCACTCACACACACACACACACACACACACACACACACACACACACACGCTCACATCCTCATCCTTGTCCACATGGCCTCCCTCTGTCTGTCTTGCCCCCTCTCTCCATGGCCCTCCCTACTCCTTCATTCCCTTACACAGCTGTGCACGCTATCTGTATGGCCTTATGTGGAGAATTAAAAGACTTAACAAGACTCTAAACACACACACACACACACATGCACACACACGCAAACACACACACGCACGCACATACAGGGCATATGAGGACCTGTGAGGTGAAGAGGTGAAGGAGAGGTTATACACAGGGACTCTAACTCATTACAAACATGTAGAAAACTGAGAAATGGAGAAACTCAAGTGCATTGTCCAGTGCGTATGGGAAAGGTTTGCAAGTAGGGTTTTACTTTTGAACAGAAACAACAGAAACAAATGCCCTGAAGGCACATATGCACTCCCTGCCATTCATGTTGTCTTCTATGTAGCTGGTTATGGACAGAATAATTCTTTGGGTGAATGTTCTACAACTCTGTGTGTGTGTATGTATGTGTGTGTGTGAGTGTAATGAGGCTAAATCAAACAGTGTGAGAGCTGGAATTTGCAGCTGGGTTTGCTGCACAGATGTGCAAAGCACCAGAGAGATAAATATGACACACACACACACGCTTGCACGCACATACACACTCTTTCACAGAGTGGATAAGTGACACTTCCTTGTGCAGATGTGTGTGCACACACATCACGCACCTGACTGTCCGCCTATCTCTTGAGACCCCGTGTGAGCCTCCTGACCTGCAGAAATCCCGGAGCACGCACTAGCTTCATGCTCCCTCCTCCCCACCCAGTCCTGCCCCACGAACCCTGCTGACCCCAGCTGGGCTCCCCTTTAGTGGCCTCTGCATCCCTTAGGAATTGTGCTCTCCTCTCCCCCACGTGCTGCTGGCCTACTGTACTTTCCTACGTGGCGGCGGCTGTGTCGGCTCCCTAATCCATTGTTTACTGAGCTGAGGCTGAGTGTGGCCGGCCGGCCGTCTTCAGGAATGTCCTGAGCTAATCCGAGTCACACACGCTCAAAACGAATTAGGTCTAATATTGCCGCTGTTCCACATTTTGATAGGCGTCGCATGACCTGCTCGCTCGCCCGCAACGGCCGCCCTGGTATTTTTGGAACTGTTTGTACCGGCATGTGCTTTATAAAGAACGTACACTACTCTGTTCCAAAAGAGCCTGGGCTAAATATAGGTTGTATGCAGTTCTTTCTCGGCCTCTCTGTTTTCCTGTGTACAAGTGAGAGTATGTGTGTGTGTGTGTGTGCACCCCCCCTAGCTGGCCTCCTTCACACACACACACACACACACACACACACACACACACACACACACATTGGCTCTCACTGGGACAAAAACACATTGTGGGACATTCCAGATTGTGTTTGAAATCTCATCAAACTTGGCTGTTTTAGAAGGCGAGCATAAGTGTCATGATTTTAAAAGTGTCAAGTGCACTTGAAGCCCCTTCTTGTCAAAGCATGGCAACCCTGGCCAGGGGTGTACGTAACAGGGGGCTTAACCCAATGTCCTGAAGTGACAACCTTACCTCAGTGACAGAGATGTCCTTGATGTCCGCCAAGGACTACCTTCTTTTAGTGTAAGAGGCCAGTAATCTCATATTCCCCTTTCTTAGCCGTAACTTTCCCTCTCATTTAATTCGCTCATCAACACTGCAAAAAATTATATCTTACCTAGTGTTATAATCTTATATTGAGATAAAATATCTAGTTAGTATTGTTTTTAGTAAAAAGATACTTATTTTGAGCTCTCTTGTTTGAGATTATTTGACTTAAAATCTTCTTAAATTAAGACATGAAAACAAGGACATTTATCTGCTAGTGGAGTAAGTAATTTTATCTTAATTTAAGATAACACCGTTTATATTTAAGATTGGCGATTTAAGACAATTTAAGGTAAATTTACTTACTCCACTGGCAAATCTTAATTTAAGAAGATTTTGACTTACTTTAAGTCAAAATAATCTTACAAGAAAGCTCAAAGTAAGTATCTTTATACTAAAAACGAACTAATTTTTTTATATCTTAATATAAGATTATAACTTGGTAAGTTATCATTTTTTGGAGTGAAATGTGGAGTTGGACAACGTCAACAATAACAACATATTCATTTCTGAAGGCTATGATGAGCTTGTCAAGGTGGATTTGGTCACATGCGGCTTTTCCTGTTGAGAACATGTTCAGCGAATGTATTCTCAACACACATGATAAAAGACCAACCAAGGTCTTGAAAGAAGGAAGAGAAGCAAATTTCAACCCCTCAAGTACCTTTAAAGCTGCTGTAAGCCAAGTTAATTGTTTTAGGAAACACTCGTTGGAGTTTTAAGCCCCCACCGTCGACTTCAAGGCAGCGCTGTGACCATCAACTTCAAGGCACCTAACCCTAACCTTAACCCTAACCCTAGTGCCTTCCATGCAGCGCTGACCACCCCCTCATCAACAGGTTTTGCTCACATAAACAACAAGCTTACAGGGATACTTGTCCTTGTCCTGACATCTAACACAACATCACCATGTTGAAAACCTTAGGTTGTCATCAGAGTTCAGAGAACATTACAGTCTTCATATTTGGCATATCATAGATTTGGATCAATTAAAACAAAATATATATATATATATATATATGTTGGTTTTTTTGTCATCGTACAGAGTCTGTTGTTGGTGTGCTGTAAACATGCTGAGTGAGCTGGCACACACACACACACACACACACACACACACACACACACACACACAGGAGGAGATGTCTCTCTGTCTCTCTCTGAAAGCCTCATGTAGCGGACATGCTCCTGATGAGAATCTGGACGCGTTCCAACCCAGAGTTCACTTTTATTCCAAAAACTAATTTTTCAAAAAATCTAATTTTTCAAAAAGAAAATCTACGCCTGTTTTGAAGTAGCTTGGACAATCCGATTTATTCTGTTTGTCCTCGATTCCATTCATATGGAGGAGGAGAACAATCACAAGGGAGAAAGGACCAAATGAGAACAAGTGATGAAAGTGGGCAGGGAACTTTTTGTCCTTTCTTCTCTCCTTCACTCCTGTCCTCAATTCAGTACTCCTCCTCCCCACACTGCATCCTTCTTTCTTCTCCCCTCTCTCCCTCCCTCTCTCCCTCCCTCGCTTTTTCTCTTTCTCTTCCCCTACACTTCTTTGTTGCGCTCTACCCTTTTACAGAGTCAGATAAGGACACATCTGCTCTGAGTTATCCCCAGACTGTAGTGGGCCCCTTCATACATCACACATACACCCACATACATACACACACACCACACAGACACCCCAAGCACATTCTATACCCCCTGCCCCTCACCCACACACACAACCAACAAAATTTGTGAACATACACACCATACACAGAGTATTTAGTTGCTTGGGCACACATATAGGACCCACATAAACACATTCATTTCCTCTCTCTCTCTCGAGCACACACACACACACACACACACACACACACACACACACACACACGCACACACACACCCCACCCACCCTTCTTGGCAAGCTCTGACTCTCTTCTTTCATGGTCTCTCCTTCACTTCATTTCTCGCCCCCAGTTTCCTTGCCTCTTACGACCCTGCTAGCCGTCCACTTCTTTGCTCTTCTCTCCCGCAGCCTGTTCTTTCAGTCTCTTTCTGTCGTTTACTGACTGTACAGTGAGAGTGAAGGAGGTCTGGAACTCTCCCCATCCCCCTCCGGCCTCTGGCCTTTCTCCACAGCTCTAACCCAGGCCTGGTGCGGAGTTCTGCTGCTGCTGCTGCTGCCGCCGTCTTTTAGAGATCCATACCTCACTGACTTTTCAGATGGGAAAATCTTCTACAAAGGGTTACAAACCTTCAGGTGTTCACAGAAGAACCTCTGGTAAGAGGAGACAACTGAAGTGGGACTACAGATGACTACATAATTATGGATACAGTTTTTGTTTAATGTTTAGAAGTCAACTCATATGAATGTAGATTTCATGCAAGACATGTTTACCCCAAAAAACATTAAACAAGGCCTACACTTTAAAACATCAAACTGAGTATCTCTTTAGATAGATAAAGATTTAAGTGGAGAAATACTATTCTTTATTGATAGAAAAGGGACTTTTAGTGAAGGCTTTAAAGCTAATATTGTGGAGTAAGCACATCTTCAGATTGGTGTTTCAGAGGAGAGTGGAGTAGGTCAGCTCCTCTGAGACAAGCGTTACTGAGAGAGAGAGAAAGAAAGAAAGAAAAGGAGAGAAAGAGGAAAGAGAAAGAGATAAATAAGATGAGAGAAAAGGCGATTGATATGTTTTCACACTGAAATCCATACCTATGTGTGTGTGAGGCTGGAGTACCTGCAACAGATCTATGAATGTTTGTGTGAGATGGATACACTTCTGTCATTAATGCTGACATAACAGGAAAACAACAGTGTGTGCTTTGTTTCTGTGATGGTCTACATTATAAATTCATGGGCCTGCTTGTTTTATGGCTTCTTCAGCTGGTTATATGCAAACACGTGTGTGTCTGTGTGTGTGTGTGTGTGTGTGAGAGAGAGAGCAAGGCAACGCATGTCTTGTGGGACGGTGAGAATGAATGTCGCGTGGATCCAGGATAATTGGGTTTGTGGAGAGGACAGGGGGAGCCATGAGGACGCGTCCCCAAGGAGGGCCTGTGGACCTGGGCATCTGAGGCCAAGATGACTTAGGTGGGGGAGGGAGCCAGCCGCCAAACCCTGGCTGAGTTCAAGCCACAGCAAAGTCTCTCAAATCACACACACGTACACACACACTTACTTTCCTTGGACACATTTTCCCCCTTCTCACTACTTTTGTTTTTGTCTGACCTCATTCTCAAACTCCTGGATTTGTCTGTTTCAGTTTTAAGCTTCTATAACCATGCACACTCACTCACACAGACACACACACACCCTTATAGACTTGTTTCCACCCCATGCTCAATTAAAGGGCGGTGGGGTGGGGTGTGATCAGAGTTAAAGGGGGATGCTTTGTGATACACACAAACTTCTTCCCAGACCACTATGACGGTACTGGGCAGGCATGTGCATTGAATCAAGATCCAAGCCCCCAAGTATGTGCGTTCACACACACACACACACAAATGTAAAGGGGGTTCCCAGGGTTCTGGCAATGATCTAACTCGGATGGAACGAAAAGCTCAGAGCAGGTCTGGCCGTTCACTGTGTAATTCTTTCCTTCCACACACACACACACACACACACGCGCGTTGCCAACATTGTCTGCTCTCGTACCTGGCTCCTTCATCACTGGAGGAACAAATAAAAAAAAAAACCCAGACAAGCCCTCTCCCTATGGAGTATGGAGACACACACACAATCTTCCACCACTTCAAGATTCACACACACACCCTCTCTCCTCCAGCTTCAACAGCCAGACACACACGCACACACACACACACGCTCTCTCCATCCACGCTCACACAGACCACCTTGCTCTCCATCCTCTCAGGCACTCCGTCCACCGCTGACATTAAAACCAGAGAATAAAAGAGACTAACAGATGGGAGCAAAGATAAACATTTCTACTTTATTACAGATTGGGGGTTTCCAGAGGAGAAAGAGAGAGAGCGAGAGAGAGACAAAGGGAGTGGGTTGAGGGGGCTACCCTCCCCATTTCCTCTGCTGGTGCACTGTATTTATGCATCATTCTTTATACACCTTTTTCATTCTTTTAGTTTCATTCATTTATTTTTGTACCTCATGCATCTGTCATTCTTTCATTTATTAAGTCATTCATCCATCCATCCAGCAATGTGCTTAAAACATTCATTATATCACCCATTTACACACAAACACACAAACACACACACACACACACACACTCAGTCAAAAACATCCATCCTCTATCTCATTTTCCTTAGCATTTTTTTTACATTACATTATATACAGTGGAAGACATAGTTGATTAAGTATTGTGGAGCTTGGCTTTGTGTTTTGAAGAGAAACCCCATGACCTATCCGGTTACTCCATAACACTAGCACAGCATACTGAATTGCAGGGACACACAACTGTAGCTGAAGGTCAGATTACAGAGTGGACACGCCCCTGTTGACCTATAGGGTTTCAGAGAAAAACAGAGAGCCGGCAGGTTCTCAGGAGTCGGCCTGCTAGCCACAAATGAGGGTTGGCTGGGATGGGTAGGTACACGGGGTCATTACCCAGAGTACTTTGCGGCGTTTTTGGAGATGACCTGTGGAAAAGTAAAAACAAAAAGGAATCGAGGGTTGCCGGGACCCTGGTGAGAAAGGAGTACCATAAGGAGAAGCTGGTGCTGCAGACACGTGTACAAAAAGCAGGAGGTGTCAAAACACTCTCAGAAACGCGTTAATATTTCTCAGCTCTACAAGCAGAGCCCCCCGCAGACACACAAAAAATGAAACATTTAAAACCCAGATAACTTTAAATACTTGAACTCATAAACAAAACAAAAAAATGAACCACATGCCTATATTGAATAATTTACAGATTGTTTTGTCAATGTTTTCAGCAGCAAGTGTGACCTTTATGACTTATTATTATTAATATTATTATTACTTATATATTTTTTGACCTGTTGCTGTGACACCATTAGTCACTTGGACAAAAAAGGAAGGAAAAAAATAAAATAAGTTGCACGCAGCTCTTTCTGAATGGCTTCCAAGCCTTAACCGCTGTGACCTTACATTGACCTCAAGCCTTTCAATTGCTCTCCATTTGGCATTAACTTATTGCATACCTGTAGTACCATGTCAAATGGAGCCATGATGGTAGATATGAATAGGCAGCAGGACTGCTGTGCCGTGACACGCCACCATCCCCTGAGAGCTACTCTGCTTCCGTGGTCATAGAACATGAAATGGGACACAACTGAGCTCACTTCCTGGTTACTTCAACTGAACGTACCAACTTATGGAACCTCACACTTGTGAGATGTTGACTTAAATAAAAGGAGTGAAGCTGCATCATCAGAACAGTTTTTCAGGTCTGCAAATGACGTACCTCTCTGAAAACTGGGGCTAGCCTATTCTCCCCACCTCTTTTTCAACTTTTGATAAAAATATGGAAATCTGTTTCAAAGGACAAGTTCCTTGCTAATCTAGCCTTCAGAACACCACCGACTGAACCTCAATAGCATTGAGCTGAACTCAGTGATGACTATAGCCCTGTGCCCAAAATGAAACGTGGTCAATATCTGAAACGTCCACACATCATCTCCCATTGCAGACTTCACTGTCCCGAGAAATGTAGATCTACTGACCGATGTGGATCCATGTGGATGATTAACACGATAAACACGGACTGCTGGCGATGCACGTGTGCAGCACAGCTACTGGTCCTACTGCAGGCTGCCTCAGACGTAAACCACAAAACCCCACTGAAGGAAAGGGGTGCTTTGTTTGGCATGGCCGTGCAGCCAAACAAAATGGCCGCTGGACTGCAGGAGAACACTGCTGTATGAATGTGGATTGACACAGGTGAGCATCATCAGCCCACCTGTTAAAAGAGTCTGTGCGATATGTTTCGTACCGTCCTGTGCCTGGACTAGGTATAATAATAATGCTCGTGTTCTCTACAGAGGTGCATAGGTTTGGAAGCTGAATGGGGCCTACAAAACAAAAAACAAACAAATTGATGATTTTAAAAAAACCCAAGAGAGACAAAAATACAACTACAACCAACGGTTGAATATAAAATGAAAATGTGGATATATGTGTTTCTCTAGAGAGGAGGGAGGAAGTGAAGGATGTGCAGCAGACTCTGCTCTGATGGCTTCTGATGATAAAGGCTGAACAGGTACAGGTCTATGTCGACTTATTAGACGCTACCGCTTGCTGTAACAGTTTGGCCAACGTGAGTGAGATTTCACAAGGGGTCACAGTGACTGGAGAATAAGCCTGTGTGTGTGTGTGTGTGTGTGTGTGTGTGTGTGTGTGTGTGTGAGTCTGTCTGTACCTGTTTGTAACAATATGCATTCAGTATATGTGTGTGTCTGTGAGAGAGAGAGACAGTCTGTCTGTACCTGTGTGTCCATACAGTATAAATGTGTGTGTACCATATGTGTGCACTGTTGGTGAGTACCTCGGTGTAAAAGTGTATCCATGTACCTCAGGGTGAGTAAAGGTCTCCACCCTTTTGACTGCGAGTGTGAGTGTGTGTGTGTGTGTGTGTGTGTGTGTGTGTGTGTGTGTGAGTGAGAGAGAGAGTGTGTATGTGTGTAACAGAGTTAGGCTGAGTGTGCGGCTGTGGCCACCGGCCACCTGATTGCCACACAGCCATCTGAGGTCCAGGGTTTGGCTGAGGTCCAGAGGTTCTTGCATGTTTGGTGCTGTGGTTGATAGTACTACTGAGGTGCTGAAGTTTGTGGTGAGGTCCAGCTTTAAGGAGGTAAAACTGGCATGGCTGAAGTCCGGCAATATTACGAGGTATGGTTGGTGAGTACTGGTTTTCCCTGTTATGGTACGTTTGTGAGTGAGTGAGTGAGTGTGTGTGTGTGTGTGTGTGTGTGTGTGTGTGTTTCTACAGTGGTCCAGGCTTTGTGAGGTCCGTTTGTGTGTGGTTTTCCAGAGGTCCAGTCGATGGGAGCCTCCCTCGGGAATTTAGGTTTTTGCAGACACGAAGACCCATCAGATCCAACTCGTCACTCTAAAGCAGGAGAGAAGAGAGGGAACAAGTTTAGATTGTTTACAAAACACATCCAGACACATAGACACACACAGAATGAGCTGTTTGGGTAGAAAACAGAGTGCTCATAAGTTCAATGCTCAACATACACATCCAAAGATGCCTCACAAAAGTCTCAATTCAATGAACTAAATGCTGACTTTTATACAGTACTATTTATTGTAGATGTATAACCTGATGATGCAGTACTTTCAGACTAAATATTCACAATATTGGTGAAATGTACTGATGCATGTCAGGATAACAGTGTTGCGTGAACAGGGTTTTAATCTCTCTTGATCTCATACATAACAAAACACATGTTAATCATTTGGCAAGCACTTCATTTGGCACACAAAATACTCACACACTCACACATGCAGGTGCACATCCAATGCCCATGAGCAACTTCTTTCAAGCTGCGATCCACACATGCTGACTAGAAACCAATTTTGCAAACAAATCCCAGTAAACAAGCACGATTGTCACCATGGCAATGGTCAACAGCGTTTTCTGGCCAGGCAGTCAGGGAGGGCCAGGCCTTTATGACATCATCGGCCTTATTACATCACCACCTGGCAGGGCTAGTCGTCGCACTCTCTCCTCCCTGTGTGATTTCAGGAAATGTCCTGTTCCTGACTTCTGTCCTTAAGCACTAATCTACTAAGGCACAAGCGCGCGCACACAGACAGACAGTGACAGCCTAACTCCCCCCGCCCACACACACACACACAGACAGACAGACACACGGAGCCCTGTGGTGTTTTTGTTATGCAACCGTACTCCTGTCTGTGATTAGGAGATCAAAGTCAGGACACAACATTCAGTGGCGCGCGCGCGCGCGCACACACACACACACACACACACACACACACACACACACACACACACACACACACACCTCTCTGCATGCCCATACTGCACGTGCCACTGCCAGCGGCATCGTATGTGTATAGCCATACACATGTACATCATTATTTGTGTACGTGCGTTTGCATATTTGCGTATAATAATATGCGTATTTGTACCGATGCGCGCTGTGTGTGTGTGTGTGTGTATATATATGTGTGTGTATACCTGAGAGTGTTCTGAGCTGTTGTACAGCATGCAGTGTTGGTTCTGATGGACATTTTCCTGACAGCTGCTTTCTTGGAATCCAGGTCAGGTGCACTCTGGGTAAGCGACGGCATCAGCATGTGTATGCCAGTGCATGAACGTTTGGGTGTGAACGTCAGAGAGAGAATACAAGAGAGAAAAGACAGATAGATAGACAGATAGATAGATAGAAAGAAAGAAAGAAAGAAAGAAAGAAAGAAAGAAAGGAGAAAATATAAATAGACAGAGAAAGAGGGAGATGGATATTTCCTTCACTGTTCATGACTGCAAATGTAGATATGTATGTGTACGTTTCTGTGAATGCATTTCTGAACGTATGTTTGCCATCTATAATAGTAACAGCATGTTGCTTGTGCTCTAGCAGGGAAGCTTGCCCATTGCCTGGGCCCATCAGTCTACCCTGACAACAAACAGCCAAGGGCCTCACAGTGGAGCTTCATACGGAGTGGGCCCCACTGCGGAGCTCAGGGATTAAAGTGAAAAAAATTGTTTGACTGAACTTTTTTCAGGCCATAATTCATACGTTGTTCATATCTACCTATAAAGATAGCACCCCTTTTGCTGTCGCGACCTATTGGTTTTTAATGTACAAAAAGATGCAAACAGCAAAGTAAAGGGAGTATTCGCCTTATTCACACGGCGACCATTGTTTAAACCAAAACGAGGCTGCAGGGTACACTTACTATACAATTAATGCCACCTACAGGTGAATGCATAGAACATAGCAATCCTATGGTTTGTGTACCCTGTAGCCTCGTTTTAGCCGCCAATGGCCGCCATGTGAATAAGGCGAATTGAGAGTGTTCTTGATTGAGATTGAGTTTTCCTAACCTGACCCTAGCCAGATGAATGTCGTTCCGCTTAGCTCCGCCTAGCTTCACTCACATCCATCTGGGACCTCTTCCATTGAGAGTGATTTCTCCAACCAACTTTATGGTTTAGCCAATCAGGACGCAGGGCGGGAGTTTCATAGATGTGACATAGCGTAGAAGCCACTGTGAGTCTGTTATTAGCGCCACGGGTTGGCTTCGATGTGAGTGGTTGAAGTAGCACGTCAATAGATGACGGACAAGTGGCTTATTCAATCATATGCAAGCATTTTTTGATTAGGCCCAGCCTTCTGAAGCAACACTTCAATGGATCGGTTCCAGATGGATGAGTGGAGCTAGGTGGAGCGAAATTCATCTGGCTATTGCCAGGTTAGAGTTTTCCTGATGAATAAAACAATATTTCAGTACCATCCCTGACCATTGCTGACTAGCCATTGCTGTTCTTTTCTACTGCAGCAATATTGTAGAAAGGCTTTAACTTACACTCTTATTTAATTACATCAGGCCAAAAGTGTTTAAAGGGGAGATTTTTTTTCTTGTTAATATGCCTATAAAATCAAGTTTGCAAGACTTCCCATTTCCTCATCAAAGTAATGAATCGGAACATTCGAGATATTGTTCATATTTCCATTTGTTGCCTCATCCGCATTTAATGAAAACATGTTAATTTTGAGTTTTACAGACAACTCAGTATTCCAATGAGCAGCAATACTGTGTGTACTGTGCTCATGCAGGAAGTCTGCGCATTTGATAACAACAATCTAGAGAGGGCTCTTTTGTCTTCAGCAACAGATTGTATAAGGTTGACAAGAGGTTGCGATATGGTGAGGGATTAGGTCGCGGTTGCGCTATGAAAGAACATGCATAGCCTACTTTCTGAGCATAAAAAACGGTCAGCCATAGATAAACGTAGCCTACCTCTGTCGTGGTGGCTAGTTTCACCAGGTAGGGAAGATGTCCTGAAGTGCAATTTAACATTAACCTTGGTGGTCTTCTGATTGGTGGCGTGCTAAAAAAACGTTTTCCTATTGCATCCATAAACAATTTTCTTGCAGCAAACCGCCTAAAAGCAAACCTCTGGCACTTTAATTTCTTTACACCGGTATTTTGCTAGTTCTCCCGCTTCCAACAGCCGCCCATCTCCATTTTATTTTTAACTTATAACACCCGTGCCTTCCTTTTAGCAACAACGCGATCCATGACAGCTAGTCGCTTTGCCAAATAGACGACACAAATCATGACGCTAATATGCGCAGGTTCTGGTAGGCCTACTGGTTATGGTTTTGTGCTATAAATTAATAATATTTTATAGCTTAAGTTTTAAGTTTAGTATTTTAATTGCATGGTTATTTTTGTCAACATACACTTACAACCTACTGTCGTTAAAAGTGAGGCTTAAGCAAAATAGGCTACAAGGCTGTCTATGCGGCCACAAACACGACTGACCCCTTACTAACAGTTCACAAGAACACGCCAGTCAAAACCTTCCGCCGCGAAATTGTGAAAAAACATTGTTGTAGCCTACATGTCATAACAGACAGGATAATAAATTGCATAGGCTACGGTTTATATTAAGGCCGCTTTTTACACATAATGTTAGTTGCATTAAAACTGTTCAAGTCATAGGTGACACCCAAAATGAATGACCTCCCCTGACAAGAGTTCGATAGTAAGAAATTGTCTACATTGATGCACGGAAAGAACACAGCCTACGATTCTTCTCCCAACCGCACATAAAGCTCACAATGTATCATATCCAAAAAAGTTAAACGGATTGGCCAACCTCGATCATCAGCTGTCTCGATTATGTCACTATAATCCAACTTTTAGACCGTTAGTCGTCCAGACGGTTTTTTTTTTTTTTTTTTAAGCAAACGCCCCAGGCCAATGAGACAAGCGTGTAGCTACAACATAAACAAAGCTTTAAACTCATGGCTGACGATCTTCTTTAGCGGTCACTGACTGAGACACAGAAAGTTCTCAATAACACTATTAGGTCTTTAAACATTTACCATCACACACATTAATTAATCGGACCTAATATTTGTAGTTGCCTTAAAAAAAGGAAAAGAAAAGATGATAGTCTACCCCCTCCTATTTTTTTTCTCATCGGATCTGCATCGATCTCAAATATGGCATTTCTAAAATCAAATTGACGGAAATCCGTCGTACGACGGAGAACTTTAATCCTTGGGAGCTGGTGGGAAGAGAATGCTCTTTCTGGCGCACAGCTGAGAAACAGTGGGCCTCGCTGTGCAGGTACACAACAGTGGGCCTCAGCTTGCAGGTAAACTACTGCAGGCTTCAGTGGCAAAAGAACACAATGTGACTAAATACTGAGAGATATACAGAGCACAGAGAGAGAGAGAGAGAGAGAGAGAGAGAGAGAGAGAGAGCTTTAGCATGCAGCTGTAAAGGGAGGAGGGGGAAAAAAGGGAAAGGGCCAAAGCACACAGCTGGGAGACCGACGAGTCTTTCGGCCAGAGGGAAACACACACACACACACACACACACACACACACACACACACACAGTGTCTGCACCATCTCTCCAACTTACTCCCACTCAGTGAAACCTCAGCTAAATATACTGTCACAGAAAAGGCAGTGGGTGCAACTGTGTGTGTGTGTGTGTGTGTGTGTGTGTGTGTGTGTGTGTGTGTGTGTGTGTGAGACATCTCTCAGGCAGATGAAAGCGGCTGGCGGTCCGAAGCACGTCAACATCTTTTATAGATGAGAAATTTTTAGGTCTGGCTCCTCTTTACTTACAAAACCAGAGCATTATAGTAAATGGCAGAGTATGAAATTATAAGCCACCAGTCTGTGTATAAAACACACACACACACACACACACACACACACACACACAAAGAGAAGGGAATGACACAGGGGGAGAGAGAGAGTGAGAGAGAAAAGAGAAGGAGTGAAAAGATAAAATCTGTCATTTCAGTTTAACATGTGTGGTATTCCTGCCCCCACCCCACACACACACACACACACACACACACACACACACACACAAAGAGAAGGGAATGACACAGGGGGAGAGAGAGAGTGAGAGAGAAAAGAGAAGGAGTGAAAAGATAAAATCTGTCATTTCAGTTTAACATGTGTGGTATTCCTGCCCCCACCCCCGACACACACACACACACACACACACACACACACACACACACACACACTCTGATTTTACCATAACACATGTAGTGCATACATTCATCTAAACTTGGACCCAAGTAATGGCAGGTTTGTGTGTGTTCAAGTGTGTTTAACATGTTACATTATTTCACAGCTGGACATCCACACACCCATACACAGTGACCTGTGCTTAAGCCAAAGGCTGGCATGAAGCCCCATATAAGGGAGTGTGGGAGCGATGTTACTCAATCCTCTGTCCACTGAATGAGTTAACGTCACACTCACACACGACCAGTGGCATGCACACAGCCAGTGCCAAGGAACAGGAGTGAGGGGAACACTTTTAGCATGTACCCCCCCCACCCACCACACACACGATAGAGTTACTGCCACACACAGATGTGTGTGAGATTCCCTCCGATCGACGTCAGAGGCTGGGTCATATTCAGATCGAAATTTCAGAGGGGTCTGAGTGTGTGTGTGTGTCTTTGTGTGTGTGAGCGCGTGTATCTCTGAGTATGTAGAGGGGTGACTGCAATTACCCTTAATAGGTCAATAGCCCTCCTATTTAATGTCACTTAAACACAGTTTCCCCTCACACAATCTCTGTGCTTGAATTCAACCTTCTCCTCCTGCCTCATATCCCCAGTGGGTTCTGCTCATGAGCTCAGAGTAGCTCCACACACACACACACACACACATTTCTGAACAGTGCCAGTGTTGAAATTACATTCCTTATGGTGGCGCTGCAATACCTGGTGAAGGTAGACCATTTCTAGACAAAAACACTACTTTGATCAAGCCTTTAGTCCTGAAGTCTAGTCATTCAGTCTGCTTAGTCACTGTTGCTCATGTGGGTTTCACCCGGGAAATATTTACCACAAAGTGCACATAAATGAATGAGTAATTAGTGGCATTTATTATCTATGAGTCATACAGGCCCCTATCTTACATCTAAAGCTCTTTATGAAAGACTGCAAGGACAGTCTCTGAGAAAGATAACATTACACTTATTGGAGTTTGTTTGAACTACCTGTTGAGTTTGGACACACACACACACAAAGGTGACCGGGCTTTTCTCACACACACACACACACCTTTCCACACGACTAACCACAGTCCTATCTCCCATGACAATGAGAAATTCCTCTGGCATTTCCACAAATGCTTCTTAAAAACGCTGTAGCCAGAGGCATAACAAAAATCCAAACACGCATACACACTCGCACAATTAGAGAGAGAAGCACACACAGATGTTAAAAGGGTTTAACAGATGACGCTGATGCCACGTTTTCTTTGCTCGCTCCAACAATTCCCCCGTTTTCTGACAGGAGATCACCAGGGCAGCTCTTTATTTTTTGGGGTCCTGAGAGAACAAAGGACCTGTATCACCACTCCTCTGATGTGGGAGCGGCAGCCAGTGCCAAATACCATTCCATTTACTGAGGGAAACACTCCTCTCCCACACACACAAACACACACATGCACCAGATGTTCTGCCTACTTCAGCAAGTTCAGACACACACACACACACAAACGCACCCCCTCTTCTCTTGCACCCCTCCCTCCCCCCCCCCCCACACACACACAGACTAACTTGACGTTTCCTTGTCCACAGTCTTCCCTTCTCCCACGCCAAACAAGGCCATTGAGATATGAAGATGAAGCAGAGAAGACCCCAGAGGTCCTCTACACCACACACACACACAGTGTGCAAAAACCTGCTGGGACCTGGATGTATTGTAGGTGTGCTGAAGTAGGGGCAACAAGACTTTTGTGCGGTCCATAACTGCAAACAGCAAGCATTAGACAACGTTAAAAGGCCTCTTCTGCTGGCTTAGAGCCTGTGCCTTCATCCGTCTTTCTCAAACACACCCCTACACAGAACAATGGCAGAATCACACACTTGATAAAAGGGACAATACAAAAGAAAAAAGGGCAGAGAGAGAGAGAGAGAGAGAGAGAGAGAGAGAGAGAGAGAGAGAGAGAGAGAGAGAGAGAGAGAGAGAGAGAGAGAGAGAGAGAGAGAGAGAGAGAGAGAGAGAGAGAGAGAGAGAGAGAGAGAGAGAGAGATGAACGCACACACAGTACGCGCTCCAGGCACAGGCATGCCTGAGCGGACGCACTTGAGAGAAAAACTTTCCACTGCTGTGACCTCACACACACACACACACACACACACACACACAGGAATAAGGACATAAGCACTTGTGGAAATGATGTTGTGAGCCTGCTGGCTTCAGGCCACAGAGTCAAATGCAGAGATCCAGACATGTGTTGTCCAGAGAGCGATGTATCTCACCAACACACGCGCACACACACGGACGCACACACACACACACACACACACACACACACACACATATACAGCACTTCTAATAACTCCAACCTAGTTTGTTGTGGCTTCCACTCCTCATCTCTCCAGAGAGACAGAGAGAGAGAGAGAGAAAGAAAGAGACAACGACAGCAAGACAGACAGAGATGGAGAGAGATAAAAATAATCATGTAAAACATTTCTCTCTCTCTCTCTCTGTCTCTCTTGCTCCATTCTATACTTTCTTTCCTCTGATGGAGACTACACTCTGTAGACTATAGCAAACACCAGACCACCATCTGTGGTACCTCCAGCGCAGTGGACCCTGATGACTGAAGGTTCTCCCAGGCTGCCAATCTTAGGCACAGGCCTGATTAAAAGACTCCTCCAGAGCCGACTCACGACCACATGAGGTCAATAACGACAATGAGTCAACATGAGTCAAGCGTGCTGAGGACTAAACCAGTTCTCCAACAACACCACCAGGCCACATCAGACTTCCGAAACCAGATGCCAGAATAGACCCACTGAACTCGCGTATGGTAAACACAAACACAAACACACACACAATAGCAGACTGAAAACTGCTACATACTAATTTTTCTCTCCTTTCTTCCTGGCTAATGTTCTTACTGGCCTGACATCGCTATGCTGGCTGATCGGTCAACAGCAGGCAGAGAGAGAGTGTGTTTTTGTGTGTGCTTGTGAGAGAGAGAGAGATTAAGAGAGAGAGAGAGATTGAGTGAGTGAGTGAGAGGAAGCGAGCGAGAGGGGTGATTTGAGGACACAGGGTTGTAGGGTCCAACTGGGCTGAGGAGATCTCATCCCAGGGCGAGAGCCAGCAGGCCTAACCACACACACACACAAACAGAACACAAACACGGCCTAAACAAACACACGGCAGAGGAGATGTATGTACGCCAAAAAATCAAATATAAAACATGAACACACACACACAAACAACAAAAACAATAAACACATTTGTTGAATTACACTCACACACCTTATAATAAGATGACATCCTCTCAACCCAACACACAGGAAATCATGTAAGGCATCAAATCTATTGGTCACATTAAGATCTATAGATAGCCTGTCAGATGGTCATTCCAGCAGTCACACTTTTCTAATAAATACCCCATGCTTCCACTCTCTCTCTCTCTCTCTGTGTGTGCGTGTGTGAACAGTGATTTTCATTCACTGTAGCAAGTATCCAAACCGCTGAGAACAGAGGATACAAACGGTCTCTAATCACTATATCCCAGACTAACTAACACACACTAACACACACACACACACACACACACACACGCACACGCACCCTAAAATGCCCATCAACCTGTCATGTCACAACAGCAGTCGCCGACACTGCTATTTGAATACATGCCATTGAGTGACAGCAAATGCTTTTACCAGTTGTCAAGTACCATCAGTGAGGCATAAAGTGGACTGGCTCCACTATAGAGTTCGGGCGACAACGTCACGTTTGGGTAGCAACAGCCATTTTACCGATACGCTAAAGGAAGATACAGCGATTACTAATGACAAAGTAGTTAGCGTCAAGAGGAGACAAGAAAACAAATGGACCGTGATATAAGCAAATATGAGCTTCTTCACAACGACGATATTTACAAGGCAACCGAGTGTTACTTAAATGAAAGACCATTAAATGCTGTAGACTGGCTTCTTTTCTGTGGGCTGTGTAACATTTTGTCTGCCTACTAATGCTACGAAGCTGTAACTTACTACTACCCATACAAACGCTTGTATTAAGTTGCTTTGCCCCCACTGGGTATAACAGACATAGTTATATATCCATTGAGATCCTTTCCATGTTGGTCAACATTTGTGATTACATGTTGAACCTGTCAGTAACGGGAAAAAGAGGCCTAGTTCTATTTGATGTAAGTCACGCCTACCTCATTGGATTACTATCTGTACAGTAGCCGCCATTACAGTGATTCCCACAATATACTCTATAGCACTGCTTACCAGAAGTATAGTCTCTCGTGCAAGCAAACACATCCATATGAAAGTTTCAGGTCCACTGCAGTTTGATAGAAATGACCCGGGATTGACAATAAAAACAACAACAATGTTGCAACAATTAACTCTTCATATGAACACATTTATCTTCCATTACACACACCCACAGGTATGATGAGAATGGCTGCAGACATCAGCTGACCTTGGAGCAGTTTTCTGGCTCCGATGGCGTGGGCGTAGATCAGGAGCACATCAGATCCAGAGTCAGCTCTTACACTGGGTGTCTGTGGCCGTTTTAAAAGACTGTGGTATTTCTAATCAAGGAGAATCCGACCATCTATGTTGACTGCCGGTGGGGTCAGTGATTGAAACTGGTCGTGGATGTTCCACAGACGTGTCTGGTCACCCTGAGGGGAGAGGATCCCATGTGTCCAGGCCAGGCAGCTCTCGGCTAAACCAAAGAGACTTCAAGAAATCACTTCAGCAACCAAAACACATGTAAAACATGCCATACTTTACGCAAGAGGGCCACACCACACACACACACCATTATAAGGATAGTAAAAGTACAACATGGCTAGATGAATGATTAGCATTACTCTGCCCCCCCCCCCCATCTCCCCTCCCTCTCTCCATCTCTCTTTCACTCCTCCCTCCCTCCCTCTGTCTCTCTCAGAGCAGGCTCTCTTTAACAAGCTTTCAGTAAAACAGGCACAAAGGTTGCCGTTACATTCCACTGCAGTCCAGCCCTGGAGCCCAAACACACACACACAGAGTCCCATTTAGCAGTGTACACACATTCCAGCAGGCCATCAGAGACCTGTGCGAGTTCCTGATGCTCTCCCTCTCCCTTTCATGTGCACACACAGACATCATTAACACATTAAGATGTGTACACAACACACCCACCACCCCTTTCATTTACAAATACATTGCCTTACTGTACACTAAACAAACACAAACACACTCCACTCAACACAGCTTTCACACACACACACACACACACACACAAAATCAGGGCCAGGGTATTCACCTGCAAAACATTTCCCAGTGTCTTTCTCTTCAGTTACCTCAAAGACTCATATTCTAACCCCAACTGTCTGTCCATCTGGGATAAATGAATACAAGAAATGAATGGAAGTTCTGCCCAACAAAGAGGGAAGGAAAGAAAGAAAATCAGAACAAAAGAAAAGAGAATAGAAAGGGAGACAGACAGACAGAGAGAGAACGTTTTTCAAATAAGGTAACAGAGATGGATTCATATGAAGAAGGCCTGAGACAGTCCATCACGTTACGCATGTCTGCATGTGAGTACGTGCATGTTTGTGTGTGTTTATGTGAACTGCACCAACAAAGAGCGTGACCCCAAAATGGCCAATATGGTGGGCTAGGATGAAGGGGGGCACTGTCCACCTCCAAACAAACCCACTCACCCCGCCCCTCCCTGCAGCTGACCAATGATGGCGGAGTAGCCGGTCACCCCCCTGGCGCCTCAGCCTGTGGCCTCCTAATCCGCTGTGACACGCTACAACAGTGCCATGGCAATCAGCGTCGCCATGGAGACAGACTGGCAGCCATGGCGACCGCACAGGGAGCCCAGCAGGGGCGGGCCTTGAGCCATGGGCCACCAATAATACACGGAGAAAGGGCCGTGGCGCCACAAACCATCTCATTCACACGCAACCAGACACACAAACACATTCCCACATGTATACATACACACACACACACACACACACACTCCTAGTGGCGTACATTAAAATCTCTAGTCTGGTGGCGCAATGAGTATGCACTGGCATACAGTCTCAAACATATACATATAAATAAAGAATGGGGGACCGATCACACACACATGCAAGTACGCACGCGTCCGTCCACACACACACACACACACACACACAAGCCAGGTGAGCACCCAGCTTTGAGACATACATTGTGTCTGACCACCATGCTGTGTGCACAGTGCAGTGGAAGAACTGAAGTCAGTATGGATCACATGTGCCAATGCTACCCAAAGACATCAGGCCAGATAGATCTCATACCTGCAGCAATGGAAATACTGCTCCAGCAGCACACCTACAAAACAAGCAAGATGGGCCTGCTCTTGCATGTTCCCCCGCACATTCTCTGGACAACTATTTCAGAAAAATAAGCAGTGTTATGAGTGTGGGGGTGTGTCTGTGTGTATGGATATGTTCATCTATTGTGTTGTGCATGAAACTACTGTATGGACAACTTGGCTGTCTGAGCTGAATTCTGAATCATATTAGTCCATTGCTCACTGGCTGTGTCTCAATAAATAAAAAAGCATTTCAAAGCCCAGTAAAATCACCCAAAATAGCTAGTCTAGGTAGTACCTAAAGGGATAGGCTGCCATGGACATGAAGTAGATGATCGTCATGAGTTTTTCCATCATACCTTTAAGAGCGGGTCATACGCAGCATGACTCGACAGGGCTCCAGATTAACTTTTTACACTAGTTGCACTGGTGCGCCTAACTTTTTTTCTTAGGTGCACCAGCACAAAAGTTAGGTTCACCCAAATTTTCAACCACATCGCATTTAACACGGCAGCAGGTTCACTTCTTTTCCTTAATTACTGTCCTATATAGGTTGTCCTATGACTTATGATTTACAATTCTACAAGAAAAGTAACTTAATGAAGTGTTAGTGCTTTAAGTGCTCCACTGAGCTGAAATTTAAACTTAAAACATCTCAAGATGAATTAAATAAAAATAACAGTGAGTAAAATAACAGTGAGTAAATTAACAGTGTCTTTTAAGGGCTTCAAACTGCACATCTCATGGCTCAATGTCTTACATACTATCTTTCATGATCTTTAGGCCTTGGCTAAACCAGCTCGCCAGGCTAGCATCTTCCATAGAAATGTATTTGAGCACAATTTAAAGAGATGTTCCAAGTAGCCTGGGGGATTTTTGTGTGATTTTGCAATGATGATTGCAATAATCATTTGACAGCCCCACAATGCAATTTACTTTTTAATTTGAGTATTTTTAAATTTTCAATAAGAACATCACTATGGTTGCAGTAACGAAATGGTAGGCCTATTATTATAGGCTATTGCAATGACTTGCCATGCTCGATCTAAATGTGTCCATTCAATTCATCGTACACAATGACCACAGTTATGTATGGTCAGGAAATGCAGGATTAAATTGATTGATGCCATCAGAATGAGTTTACACAACTCGCGCGCAAAACGAATATTGCTGTTGAAAACCGGGTTACTCCCTGCATGTAACTGCGGTCAATGACGCACTCCTTTTCGGTGATATCTGTATCTCTGTCGTTCGGGAAGACCTTGTATGCATTGTTCGCAATTTTAAGACGTCTTTTCATCTGCAATGACTCCTATAAATTTGCCGCAAGTGGCATTCCTGTACGTCGGGTTTACGTTCAAACTATTTGTGGTAAATAATTATTTCGGACTGAACTTGGTGAAGGGAAGTTTCACTAGGCCTATCGTAGGCAACGATAAACTTGATCATCATTTCGGGCTCGTCTGATCGGTTTGCTGTTGCGAGCCGCCGAAAGGCAGTGGGGAGAGGGGACCTTTATCTCGGCCTATGTGACCACACTGTAATGCAACTGCATCCACTCTGTTTATCTGACATCTCTCTCTCTCTCTCTCTCTCTCTCTCTCTCTCTCATTTTCAAATTTTCACACAGGCACTGGGCCACGGCCAATCAGAGGGGAGGTCCCGCCCTTCACTATTTGTTTAAACCACGATATTGGCCAAATATGTTATTGAACCAAAGGTAGAGTTTCAATGCGGACACTTTTTTTCTCTCTCGAATAGCTGGTCGCACCGGTGCGACCTCCGATTTGTTTTTGTCGCACTTTTGAAAAATTAGGTCGCATATGCGACCAAATTAATCGCACTCTGGAGCCCTGCTCGAGCATACGTGCAGAGGCACATGCTCAAGTCAAGTCGGCTTTTACATAACATAGAACATAGAACATAGAACACAGAACATAGAACATAGAACACTGTGGGCCTGTTGGGGGGCCGCTGGGGGTAGGTGTGTGTGTGTGTGTGTGTGTGTGTGTGTGTGTGTGTGTGTGTATGTATGTGTGCGCGTGTATGAGTGTGTGCTTGGGGGGGGGGTGGGGTCCCCTAAAAAGAACAAACATACTGCCGGAGTTACGCAACACAGCTCAGTTTACCCCTGTATGGCCCTCACACTCACACACACTCACACACACACACACACACACACACACACACACAGGGGGGCTCATATTAACTCGGATAAACATGTAAGCATAGACATCTGTACACATAAATAAGTGGACGCGCAAACACAATCACAAACACACAAAGAGAGGACAATACATAAGAGGATGCTTCCGGAACGACCCGAGACACCTTTGAATTATTCAACGTTTCCCCTAACAAGCATGCGTACAGTCACACACACACACAGCAGGAAAAGGGCCTCACTACCCTTCGTCTCACAAAAACAAACATGCAGAGCAGCAGCAGCAGAAAGGGCCTCTCCACATGGCACTTACCTCCACATAACGGCCACACACACACACACACACACACACACACAGCAAAGGCACAGTAGAAACCCCACCATTCACCTTGTTAAGGAGTGAGCCTCTCTGATGACGTTCATAAATGTCCCTATGGAGTTCCTTTAAGTACACATGCGCTCGCTCTCACACACACACACACATTAAAGACAGTGTGCTCAGTCTGTGAATGGTGCCTTCTCCCTCCCTCGCTCTTTTCCAAGCAGCACAGGATTTACTGCAGCACTGTGATCAACCCGCCGACACCAGAACAATGAGGCCTTTCAGGGCTCGGTTCCGTTGGCTCCGGGTTCCCCTGAGAATGGCTACGGACGGTCCTACACTGTAGTTCTCCATGGAGAACCAGCTGAGGACGGTCCAGAATGGTCAACAACCCCCATCACCCCCCCCACCCCCACCCACTCATCAGAGCTGTTTTTATTTAGTCCAAAGTCGCTTTATTTAGTCCAAAGACACAGAGATGGATGAGTAGGAGAGAGAGGAAAGAAAGACAGTGCTTGAGTTCTGTGCGTGGTGACCGAGGAGATTCTGATCTTGTTTGGTACCTTGTTGGGAAAGCCCTGGGCAGCTTTATAGCACCCCAAAGACAGGCTGGGGGTGATAGGGTTATGAAGACAGTAAAGTATAGGACAAAGTCTGCATGTATTTCAATTAGGAAATAAAACACTGAAACCTGCAGATTCCTGGAGTTTGTTTGTTTCCATGAGAGTAGTGCCTGCAAACACCTAATACATGTGCCAATGTCCTATTTCAAAAGGATACTGCATGATATGGCTCCATTCACTGCTATAGCCACTATGCAGTGCTTTGGTTAAAAAAAAATTACATGCATAATTTAACGCTTGAACACAGGAGTTATAAACAATGATACCACAAACACATTCCAGTAACAGCACACACACACACACACACACACACACACACACTCGTGCAACATCAGCAGTAACACACGTACACAGTTGTGCAACATCAGCAGTAACACACACACATACACACACCCCATATCTGATATAACAACCCCAGTCGGCTGCTTGTCTCCACTTCTCACACACACACACACACCCCAGACACATGAATGCACATCTCATGTAAACAATAACACCACAGGGACATTCCAGCACACACACACAAAACACACAAAACAGCAGTCAGTTAGCACACACATGATCTGTTTGTCAGCACACACATGAACCTATAATTATCAGTGTTGGGATACATAATGACTATCCTGTTAGTCTCTACAAATTCTCACAGAGATTCATGTGTCAACACACCCGTATACACACAAACAGTTTTTATCCACATCTGATGTAGTCTGGTTTTTATTCCTTCGCCTTTCTGATACACACACACACATATGCACACATGGTCATTTTCTCATGAACTTAAATTTTTTGGCAAGACACCACCGGAACACCACCGAAAACACACAAACACACACTACAAAGCTTCTGCCCAGACCCCAACATCAAGTGATACCGATGAACAATAATGACCAACAAACCCACACACATTTCCAAACTTAGTCACACATATAGTAGCGCGCACCATCTCACTCACACAAAATGTCTACTAAGACACCTGTCAGCTCACACATACCTGAATTACATACACATCTCTCACTCATTCCCTCGCTTTCTCTCACACACACAGACTCACCTTCTCTGCTGTCTTGCGGGGAGTTGAAGGTGATGCTTGCGTAGGCACTCAGATCGTCAGATGTCCCTCCCACTCCTGCATCTCCGGCCTTGGTGCTGAACGTGTTCCAATCGGCTGGCAGAGGCTCACGCCCATGGGCCAGGTCCAAGTCGATGTAGTTCAGCCCGTTCTGGTTCCGGGTCAGGAGGGCTGCCATCGGACCCGTCTCTACTCCCGATCTTCTTGCGCTGGCGGAAGCAGGTGATGTCAGGGATGCCGTTGTCGTGGAGACGGGCTCGCTGCCGGGCTTCAGCCAGACGTTCTCAAAGGAAGCGGAGCTGTGGCGCTTAACTTCCTCTGCGGCCTGGCATGCCGTCCCGTTCGCTGTGCCAACTGGGCTCTTGGTCGTAGTGGAGGCGAAGGTCTCGGAGCTGTGACGCCGCCGGCCCTGGGGGTCGGCGCGGATCACCTTGGTGATGCCTTGGCTGCGGCTGGGGGGCGTGACCGAGGATACACGCGTGAAGGCACTGAGGCCAGAGAGGGGGCCAATCAGAGGGCTGCTCACACCTGGCGTCTCATTGCCATTGGGTGAGATGGAATGGGAGGTGGGGCCAGCGGTCGGGTCGTCTGCCAAGGAGGATGGGTTTAGGAGCATTACAGGAGATCCAGAGAACACCTGCATGCTCAGGTAGTCACGCTGACAGATACTGTCGCATGGCAGCGCAGCAGAGCCAGGTGGAACTGGGCCAGGGGTCACCACTGCATAGTCAGACAGGTCATGGAGGTCAGAGGTCGTTACCCCGGTGACTGACAGCCCATTTGAAGAACCTAACTGCATGTTCATGTAGTCAGTGGAGGAGGAAGGTGGGACAGACAGCTCAACTGGCCCATCAGAGACTGGAAACAGCTCAGCTAGCCTATCAGAGGAAGGGAAGAGCTTGGCCGGTGGGTCAGAGGAGGCAAAGATCTCAGCGGGCCTCTCAGAGGCTGGGAAGAGCGAGGCAAGGCTGGAGGAGAAGCATCGATCGTTGAACTGGATGTTAACATACTCTCCGGGGCTGCGGGGCTCAGGCTGGTAGGGGGTCTGGCGCGAGCGGGGGAGTGTGCTCGCTCGTCCGCCCTCCAGTGCCAGGCGGGTGGGCCGTGCCAGCCGACTCTCCCCCGTCTCCGACAGGCGCTTGGAGCGGCCCAAAGGCGGCTGCTGCCGGCTCGGATGCTGGCCGTTACCGTGACTGCCACCTCCACCACCGCTGCCACCGCCCAGGCTATCGCTGCTGGTGGAGGAAGAAGAGGAATCGGTGTAGGCACGGCGCCCAGCGCCAAGCGACAGGCGTGGCGAAGATGATGAGGAGGAGGTGTGATCGGCCTGCTTGCGGTGGGCATGTTTGAAGGACCGCGGGAGGGAGAAGTATCCGCCCGCACTGGTGCTGAAGTAGGAGTCCGGGGGGGTGCTGGTGGCTGAGCCACTGGCGGGGGACATGTTCATGTAGTCGCCTGAAGGGGGCGCTGCGGGAGCAGTCACGCGGCTCGTCGCCGGGACGCCAGCACTCAGCAGCCTCCCGGGCCCGTCGGGCGAACAGCTGCTGCTGGGCCACATCATCATGTAGCCACTGGCGTCCACCTCTCCGTTGTCATGGAGACGGTGCCTTGGGGAGGCGTTGACAATCTGCTGCGGCGCCGACACGCTCTTGGGGCTCATGGGCATGTAGTCACCCCCAGAGACTATACCTGTGCTCATGGTGACTGTCGCCATGGAGATGACAGAGGAGGGAGCCACGCCTGGCGACATGGGCATGTAGCCATCATCCTTTTGGGTGGAGGCTTCTCCACTTACCACTTCTAGCCCCTCCTCCGGGTATGAGTGTGGGGTAACAAAGGCCGAGTGCCGGCAGGTTGCCGATGGTAACGAGGAGGATGAGGGAGAGGGCGTTGCCGGGGCAGAAGGAGAGGGCCGGATGCAGGGGTAGGCGGGCAGCATGACTGCATACTCCTCCAGCGACGTTGCCGATGACTGAGAGGGCGTTTTCTGATGGTGGCAGGTCACAGGGGGTGACGCAGTACCCGAGGAGTGTGTCCGCTTGCGGAAGCTCTTTTCGTGCTCGGGCTCATCCAGTCGTCGCGGCGTCTGGGTCATGGAGATATAATCCGAGACCAGAGACTCCTCCTCCCTCGCCGGAGGGGTGTGGCCGAGAGAGTCGGGCGTGGCGCTCCGGAACGCGCCTCCCCTGAAGTCTCCAGGGCTCGAGCCGTACTCGTCCGATGACACGAAGCCGCCGTCACTGGGTGACCCCGAGATGGAAGCGCTAGACCGCCTTGGGAACAGGCCATCAGAGGTGGAGCCATGTCCACTGGTGCTGCTGGATGACAAGCTGACTGGGCTCACGGCTGACGGTGAGCAGCGCGAACTTGTTGCCATGGGGATGGAGCGGCTGTGATTGAGGGGTGGGTGTAGGCGTGCAGAGCCCCCCGCGCGTTGACGGTATGACTGGGTGCGTAAGCCGCCACTGCAGGGACTGCTGGGACTGCCACCGTCCACTGAGGCTGGCCGCGACATGCTCCCCTCCCCATCACTGGACGCACGAACGCGGAATGAGTGACTGTGCTTTCCTGGTCCAGCTGGAGATGTGGCTGTCACACTCTCTGCTCGCGAGCGACGCCCCAGACCCACCTGACTTGGTGGAGGGTTGTTATGATGATGCCGGCGTACAGGCACAGAGATAGGGTTGGAACAGTGAGAGGAGGATGACTGGCTCTTGCTGCGCGGCCGGAACTCTTCACTCATTGCTTTCATGGCCTCCAGGATAGTTTCGTGCATGTTCTGCGCCACAACTGAATCGTCCACCTGCATCCAGAACTCACCGGGGCCAGTCACTGCGGAGCGCCCGACCTCGATGAAAAAGAAATTTTCAGAGTGGCCGCACCGCCGGATGTTCATCAGCTGCAGAACAACGGCGGCAGCATCAGAGTTCAGCTTGACAAAGCTGATAGTTTTGTTCGTCAGGCATAGTCTGTAAATCCCAATGAGGTTCTTCGTCTGTCCCAGGCCCTTTGGTTTCAAAATAACTTGCCAGACCTCTTTGAAGGCAGGTCCTGGCGAAGCCTCGCTGTAATTATCCTCTCCTATTCCGTTGCCCGCAGCGGTATCGTGGACTTTACCTCTGTTGTGCAGGTCTACCAATGCTTGGTACCAGGCATCCTGCTCGGTCTCGCTGTCGGCAGCGATAGAAAAGTACTCGTCCTTAGTGTACAGAGCAACTAGAAATTTGTTTTTGGAATCCGCTCGCTTGTTGATGTTGAAACAACTCTCCAGCTGTATGGAACGTTTGGGAGCTCCGGACTTGTGCCTCCATTTCTTTTCATTCTCGTAGTACTCCAGGCGAGAAGGTCCCGCCGCACTCCCGACGCGCAGGACAAAAAACCTCTTGTGCATGCTTTTAGGCTTCCTTAAATATCCCACCTTTCTTACGTCCGAAAAACAACCCTGTTCTGAGGTTGGACTAGCCATTTTGGGAAATTATATAGTTAGACGATATCAAAAAAGTTGAAATATTTTTAATGTTGCACTTATGCCGAATTCAAAAGAGAGCACCACAGGGATTCAATTTTCTTTCCCCATTGATGAAATTGCAAGCGATTTTACCCCGCCTGGACTTGTGGGCTAATTTTGCCAAGGCAAACGCTTAAATTAGCCAGCTAGCTGGCTAGCTAACAGCGTCGTACCAAAAGCAATGCTAGCTACCGGACTTCAATACTCTCGGTACAGTGTTAAAGTTGGTCGAATCCTTTAGCAGCATGTTACATTTTCAACAGCAACACAATTTGTTAAACGTAAACTGAAGTCTCCACCCACTTATCCCAATTTCTTGAATAAATATAAAAGGTTCTTGGATCGAGGAATAATAACTCACTTCAGTCCGGAGTTCCAAATGCACTATCAAAACAAGCACAGTCAGCGTACGACCCCATTTAGCCTAGCGAGCAGCTTGCTTCGGCGCTGCGAATGTTACTGCGAATGCAAAAGTGTAATCTACCAAAAACACATGGTGAAAAATCTTTGCATCTGATGTTTCATCTTCGCACTGAAGCCCAGAAAGTTCATTACTATCTGGATCCAATGCAGCCTGGGCGATTTTACCCAACATCCGAACAGTTTGTAAATCCAGTAGAAAACCAAAACAAGGCACCGTGTCTGTGTTTGTATGGGGGAGCTACAATCCCGGAGCCGAATCCAACTCTCTCTGAAGGGGGAGGGACACGTGACGCCCCTGTGCGTGGACTGTTCAAGAGGACAACCTACCTTGTCACAACAAGACTGTCTACCCCGCCCTCTCGAGCCGCAGTCGCTTCAATGAATTATTGTGGTTGGTCAGACATGATGTCGATCTTACTTAACACCCAAGATAAGTGGAAAAAAGTATCATTGAATTTAAGAGTTGGATCTGTAGCGGTTGTAAAAGTGCACGAACATGAGAGCCCCTCACGCGTTTGTTATTTATAAATGTACGGTTGTAAATCTCGTCAGTGTGAGGTGTGGCCAGGTTTACAACAGTTGATCTAAGGTGATTAAGGTTCTCAAAGATAATCAAATGAGCAGATTAGAGGAAAGCAGGTAGGGTGATGACAGCCAGTACCACCTCTTATAGGCTATGCTACTCTGAATTTGTAAGCGACCAAGGCTAACCTTTTATTCATGGTTATGTGAACCTGAATTGGTCTCTGGTCTATATGACAGTTTGGTGTAATGTGTCAATTATTTTTAGAATCTTTGGTCACCAGCCCACTTGAACTACAGACAAAATGTGCAGCGTAAAGGGGTCCCTATTAACACCGAGGAAATCCAGCAGGCGTAGGGGCCTGTCAAAATAACATTACAAAATATATATATATATATATATATATATATATATATAATATAACAATAGCCCAATATTATAGCCTACACACATATCGGACTACAGTATGGCTTTACCCTGTCTAAGACTCGATAGCCAGACTCGATAGGTCAAGTGGTTCATTGAGCTTGATGGACCTCTGTACGCTACTTTCCAGAGAGGTGTAGGCTAGGTTATTAGTTGATCAACGCTGCCGCCTACCGTCTTGAATCGCGAAAATACGCTAGGCTATGTTGATTTCCGTGGGCCACAAATGCCTCAAGAATGACTGTGCAGCAGACCGGATAGTCACATTTGCAGCAGCAGTCCGGATAGTCTTTTTTTTTTTTTTTTTAAGAAAAAGAAGTATGAGCGCGCGCATCCCACCATTTGGATTTGAGGAGGATCTGGCGCCATCACGAATTTCATTCATTGCATTAATTCTGCTGCAACAATAACAATGATATCACGGAATACCAAAATAATCAGAAGAATGTTGAGTACAGCTCACCAAAAGCTCTCTCCAAGTTGTCCATGGCCATTCGCAGAGCACTTGGTCAGATTTACAGCCCTTGCAATTATGGGTAGTTTTACAATCAGGGCAAAGTGCTTTGTTTCAAAAGGCCTAGCCTACAAGCCTTCTTGAAATATAACTTATTTTGTTGCATATCCGAAGTAGGTCTATTTCCTCTGCTAAATAAGTTCAACCAGGTCAGCTATATTTTTGAATTTATGTTTGATGGAAACTTGGGCCATATTTCAAATACCCATCTTTTGCATTACAATTATGATAATGCTCTGCTTTCTTCCACATCACAACGACAGAATGTCCTAGTGCGATCAAATTTGTTGGTATAGCCTAATGTGCAGTGGTGTAGTTTTAAAAGGAAAAATCAATTTGAGGATGGAAATGACTGAAAGATGTGTTTTGTGCCAACAAATGGTATTTTTGCTCTTCTTTTACCAATTAACAAGATGCTCATATGTCTAGTCATTAATAATAACATACACTGAGTTATCCAATAATCACATAGTTTGAGGTACAGATGGGAGAAATGTAAAGCGCTTACCCTGATCGTGAAATTATACGTTTTAATCTTTTTTTTAAACTCTTGAAATTGAGGACATGAGGGCATCTGTTTTAGTAGGTATACTATATAGGCGGTGACTTGTGTTAGCTCTGTTTTGTAGTCCAAAGTTGAATTTCCATCAGAACCTGCCTTAATTTCAGACATCAAATTCTCACAGCTGACTACTAGATATAGAGGCAGCAATGTGTGTGAATGAGGAAGCTTGCTCTCAAAGAATTGTGAGTAGATCTTGGTCGAAGTGTAGAGATGTGCAGATGTAATGTCCCCTGACAGCTGAGAGAGAAATGTGGAGGGAGAAGAGAATCTTCTGGCACTGTTCCACCGAGCAGAGTTCATGGAGTGCAGTCTATACACATGCATCTGTGAACACACACACACACACACACACACCACGCACACCCACACACCACACACACATACACACACACACCACACACACACACACAAGGGGACGCAAACTATTGTCGCAACACAGATTAAATCAGATTTACGTAAGGACATTTTTTCTTATACATTTTTAAGATCTGTATGCATACCATTATTTGCATAATCCATATGAAGATGTACATTTATGTATCTATATTTTTATGTCCATACATGGGTGTGACTGGATTGGTTTTATCTGCAGGCTCTCACTGCCTCATAGACCATCTGGAGTCTACATATGTTTCTCTCACATTTTCAGTGTACACAAATACATAAGGCAAGGTGAGAGGAGTGGAGACATCAAACACACACACACACACCTTTGAAGTAGGAGACATCACACACACACGCACCAACGGGAATGCCATTTCTCATCTGCTTGCATCATCAGATACACACCCATAACTCTCAACTCACACAGACACCTGCGCACATAATTCTGTCTTTCCTACCCCCCCCCCCTCTTGCTCTTACACACACACCCCTTATAACTGTCACACAGATACATACCCCTGTACTCATAACCCTGTCCCCTCTCTCCATTAAATCATTCCTGTACACACACACACACACAGACAGACACACAATTTCCTCTACAGAAAGGAGACAACAGAATCATAAAAAAAACACATAAAATCTGATCTCCATTCCAATTTCCACATGCGCAATCTGACTACCAGACTCACTGTAGGCTAACACATTTTCAGTCTGGACTTTTACAAGGTGCCTTGGGAGCTCCGTAAGAATTGGTTCATGACCAGCTTCGTACTTCCTACATGCTGAACCATATGCAGAATGATTCAATGTTGTGATACAAAAATATGTGTGTGAAATACACTGATTGATTAAGTAACCCTTAAAAAAGTACACTATTGTGTGAAAAAATGGTTTAACTTTACACCAGTGTCCTGACAGGATGTTTACCAGGTGACAGTTTCACAAAGTTGCAGTTTTGAGATGCTGATCACCCTGGGAAATCCAGAAAAATTACTAACCAAAAAGCTGAATATTTGACCCAAGATAGAATCCACATCCATCACAGCACCTCAACCTATAGACTAGGGTGATATGCTAATATTGTCAAGCAGGTCCAATTCCTGAAAAGATCCTGATAAGTATGTCCCACTGCAGTAGGCTCACTAAAAAAATCATCAGACAATTAAAAAGTTCAAATTTCACATAATAGTAGCCTAAGGATAAACAATTGAAAATATATAAGTGAGATCATTAGGGATAATAGGCCCATGGAAAATACACAAGTGCAAGGTATGTCTCAACTGCCAATCAAATGTCCTCAAGTATGAACCGACGAGAGAGAGACCATTTAAAACCAGTAGCGTGCGGTGACCATACATTTTGGTAAGGCAGAAAGCCTTGTCTGACTTTTTTTTAATAGCCTATCTTTTTGGGCTACATTAAAATTACATATTTTACAGGACTTTGCTGTATGCTTAAATCATGTCACAGTCAGAATTGTAGATCAGTAACCCATCAGTTACGTTTGCACCGTTCTCATCCACTGATCTATAAAGAACACACAGTGTTCTCATCAAAGATTGTTAAGGCGGAGCAAGATACTTCGTCGTAGTTCATGTCTATGGGCGCGAAATGGGGATCGAATCCTGTCTGCATAAAGAGGCGGTCGATGACGATTGACGAAGGCGTAAGTTGCAACCGCCAACAGCAGCGGCAGAAATAACCGGCGACACCTGATATAAGGTTGATTTTCTCCAGACTGGATTGCTCAAAAATGCTAAAAATGTACCTGAAATGTTCAGAAGGGTTTGAGGATCATGAAAATGTGCCCGAAATTCACATTCCTAACTCTATAGAACCAAGACCTTAGCATATGTGGTGAAATTCTGAGCTATGCCCATAGACTTCAATGGAGCAGTCGCTGCCTCTGCTCTGCATAAAGGGGATTTTGACCCCCCTCGTGCGGTCCGGGTTCCCGGAAGTGGCTCCTGATGAAATATCTTGCTCCGCCTTAACAATCTTTGTTCTCATCACGTTAAACCAGCGGAGCATAGCAACGTTGTTGCTATGGGTAAACAAAACTATTTTTTTGTGTTCTGTCTGGCCTGCTAACTTTCCAATATTTTTAAGTAGTTGGATTTTATAACTGCAACTCAAGACAGTTGGGTGTTATGGTTAATTGTCTGACCACTCGCTGTAGAACTAGGCTATATTATAGGATATATAGCTCATTCTGAATGCAGCAGCCTAGAAGCTATGCCATACCTTTGAAGGTATGGCATAGCTTCTAGGCTGCTGCCGTTGCCTTTTCGTTTTTGCGCTGTCAAAAGATGCTATTAAATCCACTAGAAGCTAGCTACTAAACCAAGGAAGACACCAGGGTTAGCTTACGTATCTTCAACCTCTCAAATTTTTTTTTTTTTTTTTTTTATAGAATCTCAACACGGTTAACAGGTGCAACACTCGCCATTTCTGCATCTTGAAATGAAACAATAGGCCTAACCAAAGATTGTAGAGCGCTCCGCTCTAGAATCTTTGGGCCTAACTGGGGAATAATTTGAGCAGTTCTAATTATGACCATGGGGCAGACTACTTTACGCCCATACAGGCGTCTTTTAGCGCGCCGCGGATTGCAATCCTTATTGAAGCCGCCAGGGTTATGCGATAAATCTTTGAGGAATGCGATCGTCGAGGTGCCCTGCCCCAACATTGCATGACACATTAAACTCAACGAGAATCGCCACCATCATCCAAAAGTTCATGTCAATAGACCAAAAATAGTTGGAAAGCCTACAGATACTGTAGATAATTAATGTGACAATCACATTATTAAAAGTAGACTTGGAGCAATTATTTACTGAGGAACTATTTTTTGTGGAGGATGCTTCAGGTAGTTCTCTGCCCCACCTGCCCATATGGACCGCACGCTCCTGTTTAAAACACATAGTTGGTGACAAAACACTGGTCCACGAACTCAGGTAGCCTACTAGACTAATACACCTCCGTGGGCAGGCTACCTTTCAATGCATTTCAAGTAGTCGCGCCAATTTTGAAAACATAAACATTAAAAATCCGTCACGTGACTATACGTCATGTTTCGTTTCGTTTCATGAGTTTGCACTTTTTCACAGTGCTGATGAAACTGTGTGAAATAATTCTTTAAACTGACGTGTACAAAATGGCATATAAGCATAGCTGAAAGCTTTCTCAGGATGCATTGAAGTTTATTCGAGGATTGAGTCGAAACTGGAGAACGATAATCAACCATTTCAGGAGCAAGCTAACAGGAGCGAAATCCGGAAGCCCAGTTGTGTCCATCCTTCCCTTACAAGGTAGCCTACTTTTGACTCACTTATGTTACAACATTAAGTAATATTTTGCATGTTAAAATATGTAGCGTATGCTGCAAAACGACGATATACAAATGCTACGATTACATACATAGATCGATCACTGAACTATCCGTTACTTCATTGTTGGAGTTTGACAATTCGCTTGCTGCCCGCCTTTCAAACTTTCAAAGCTCACGTTGAATAGCTACACTTTGTATACATGTGTGACAATAACATGTTATGCAATAATTATACCACCGAAATGTTTCCCTATTTGTCCTATTTATATGTAGTGTAAACCAACGATTGTCCACAAATAATGGAGGGACGGGCCTGCTGCATGTGGAAAAAAAGATGGGGGTGTAGCTTGAAAAGAGTTCGAGAGGTCCATAATAGATAATAGACAGATTGTACAGCTCCAACGTCAGACATCTATTTCAAAAGGTCAGAGGTCGGACATTTAAATAGGCTAGTTATCTGATTGTTTCCACTGAGAAGACCGTATGCTCATGCATGCAGTAACAGACCCTGATAAGTATGCCCCACTGCAGGCTAGTTAACCCGCACTTGCCTATTTCTATGTTTTAAAATACGAGTGTTTTTATTTAGCCTCAATAGTTCCGACAGTGACACTACAACAAACTGCACGTTTTGACATAGCCATTGTTTAGTTAGGCAACTTCTGGTATGATCATCTTCATCTTCTAATGTTGTAGCCTACACAGTGCGCAACTCCTACTTCTAATGTGCAAAATTCAGAGTTGTGTCTAACCTAACTCCACAGTGTGCACAATAGTGTTCCTACTCCACTTCTGGTGTGCAAAATTGTTAGCCTGCATGTACTTTGACTGGAAAATACCCCACACCCCGACCCCATCACTACCACCACACACTTCACAGACACACACAGAGGGAAAAATATATTACCCCCAGATGGCCCTATATAATATACCCTTCCCTCACTAAACCACATCAGATCTTTTACTCCTCACCACTTGATTAGTAGGCCTAATGTACAAAATAAAAAATAGTACCTTGAACCAAACTATATTTATTAAGGTTTCAAACATGCCATGGCAAATATGCAACCTCTGACCAACTATTTCAGACAGATGTAAAGTAACAAAGTACACACATTTAAGTACAGTACTTAAGTATGAATGCAGAGTATCTGTACTTTACTCAAGTTTTCATTTTTCTTCCTACTTTTACTTTACTACATTTTTTAAATTAAATGTGTACTTTTACTCCACTACATTTTCATTAGCTGCATTATGTAGACTAATATAATATGTGAATGAAAACAAAAGTCAGTTTCTTTTCAGCATGTTAGATATTTGCAACTCCTGGATCTTCTGACCTGATGTCACCACAGGACACAGCAATGAATGAAGACATAGTGACAAGAGTTAAAGCCTAGCAAATATAGCTAAGACATAGCACACCAAAGCCTACTTAGGTTGTGTAAGGAACTGAATTAAATACAAATTTTGTGTGATGTAAATACCTTTCTAAACATGTTGGATAAACTTCATTATAGACTCATAAAAGGAAATAGCAGTGGAAAAGGAATGGCAGCCATACCTTTTTTCAAGCTTTGAAAGCATTGTGTATGAAGTGTAGGCACCAAGATTACTTTTATGTTTACTTAAGTCATTTTCTGATCAAATATCTGTACTTCTACTCAAGTGTGGGTTTTGGATACTTTATACAACTCTGATTAAACTCTGTTATGTTACCCACATACTGCCTCTCATGGCCGAAACTGGTATTATGACACTTGTCGGGCTGTGGCTAGTAATTTAGCATGCTAATTAAGTGTGCTTGCAAGCACACTTATTGTTCTTCTTAAGTTTTATTATTATTTTCCCGTCTCCCTAATTTTTTGTCAGCTCTAGCGCCTAGGCCCTTTGAGACAGAGACACCGTTCCAACTTTAAAACGTCCGGTCAGTACCGGTGTAAGTTGGTCGCGAAGATGACGTCAGGTGGGCGTGCAACTTGACGTACATTATCCTTGGACCAAGCCTCACAAAAGTTACCAGAAGGATTTTTGATTTTCGAAAGCGTTTGCCTGTCACAGCCAAAATCGGGCGGCGGTTCAAACAGGAAGTCGCCCATATCTCAGGAACACTGTCACATATCGATACCAAATTTTGTATTTGAACTGGGGACTCCAATGTGAGGGTGCATAAGCTAAAAAAAAAAAAGAAATATTCCAAAAGTTTTCATCATTTCCCAAACCACCCACAGGTATTTGGTAACTCTCACCATTCACCTTCTATCACAATGCCTTCCAAGTATGCACAATGTCTATGGGCAGCCTTGCCCAACCATGAAATCCTTGCTCAGCCATGGGATAGTATGGACTTACGAACTGAAATGGCAAGGTGAACTTTTGAAATGCGTCTGCAGAAGCTAACAATCGCGAGGGAACAATTTTGCATTGTAGGCATAACTAAGGGATGCAGTAACCCCACCAAAAACAACCAAAACTAGCCTACTCATTGTCAACATGTACATTAAATGTAACGTTTCATTGTGAATCAAATTAAAATGTTCTCCTCCTTGCAAACGTTGGCATAGGCATATGGTGACAGATTAATTTAATAATGTTGCTGCGTGGATCACGGTAAGTGTGAATGAAGTGGCCACTTCTTAATGGGACTCGCTGTTTGGAAGTAGGCTAAGTAAAATAGAGATGCTTCAAATAAGATAAGGTTAGGATATGCCCGCTTGACAACGCCAGAGATAGAACTGGCCTTTGGCCATAGCAACCATCCATTTAGAACGACTGGCCTTCATAGCAACCAAAGATCTTAGCTGTGATTCATGTAGCCTACAGTATACATTCAATGCGATGCAAAGTATAGAAAGGTGATGAAATATACAGAGACAGGTCAAGAAATATAGTGCAATGTAGACAGTAGTATACAGTTGATTTACAGAAGGTGGTTTAGAGTAATATGAATTAAATATAAATATGTGCAGTGTATTAGCAGTTACCTCATACAATAAGTAGAATAATGTATGTAGATGTAGCAGTAACAGTATAATAGTAGAAATAATAATATAGATATATGCAGTGTATTAACAGAATATAATAAAACAGAATAATTATGGATATTCAATATGACAAATATATAACAGATATGTACATAACATACAGCTATGTGCAGTGTGGAAACAACATCATAAGAGTAGTAAGAATAATTCTATGTGCAGGATGAATAGTATGAAGATCAGTAGAATAACTATGTATAAATGTCATTACAGTAGGCATATGTACATTTGTAAATAAATAGAAAACTATGGGTGAGAGGGATAAATTAATTTTATTTAATCGTAAAAGTAAATTGCATTAAATGAAATTGCAATTAAAAATCTTTCCAGTAGGCTTTAATGTCACGCAAAAAGTACAACCAAAGCTGAGCTTGATCAACTACAACGTCTAAAGAACCAGAACTACAGTGTAGTTTTTTGCTGGGTCCCAGGCCATGTTGGTCTGAGGGGAAATGAGAAAGCGGACAGTGCTGCTAAGCAAGCCCTCAATGAAGAAGTCACAGAATGTCAAATCTGTGCCCCAGACCTTAAACCTATACTGAACTCTTACATCACAGATAAGTGGCAATCTGAATGGGATTAATGTACCAACATCAAGCAAGGCATGTGAATTTTGGCACATTTTCATGATCCACTGGGTCGTTATGGGCCACACAAAATACGGTGTTGCTGAAATTACTCCTATTGTGGCTATTAGAGACATGCGTTCATGAGTATTCAGCATCATTTAATGAGTTAAGTAAAATACATTCACACACAAAAAAAAACATCACTAATGTTGTGGACATTACTTTATTCTGAGATACATCAATAGGCTCTCAAAACAATCCTAAACAGACATAAGGTCTTTATAGAGCAAATCCATATAGATTATTTGTCAAATACACCAGTAAAACAGAATTAGGGGATGGAATATATAACATTCACACTCATAGCTCGTATTTTTTAAATAAATCAGTGAAAAAGTATCCTGACAAAAGAGCAGCATTTGAATTCCTTAGTCATATTTCATAATTTCAATTCTTCTAGGTTGCCTGATAGCCCAGTTTGAGAGGTGCAAGACGCGTGACATTATTTATTTTTGCAGCCAATCACTGCTGTTGTTTTATTTTATTGATTTGATCTTAGAAGCTAAATTCAAAGACAGGCCACAGGTAAAATCCAACGAACCGCATTCACCCTGCAAGCCAATAGTTGAATAGCCCTCTCCTAGAGCTTTTGCAGTATTGCCACTGCTCCAACACTGAAAGGCACTGTTAGAATGCTTGGATCAAGTAGGGTTGTGCCGATGGACGATATCATCGTCCATCGTGATGGTTGACAGGCATCACGATAGAAAGCAACCATCGTGATGCCACGCCCCCACATGCCAGTCACTAATTCCTGCTGTAACAGGCTAAAACATAAAAAAAACCTTTCCCTGAAAATGAAATTGAGCCTACTTTAAAGGCTGTCAACCAAACAGTTATCACGTATTAGTCTACCGTCTTGTAAAATAAAAGACTTATTAGTCTACCCTCTTATTCAAATAATTCCTGACTGTGACGTGAATGTGTAGCCTAATTGTCTTTTTGTAGCCTACATGTCTCGCAGGCCTATAGCCTACATTGGACGTAATAGGTAGCCTAATGTTTTAGCAGAAAATATAGATTTATTATTGTTAGGCTACGACTAGGACATTCTAGCGCTCAAATATTTTTGCAAGGCTACAGCGAGCGCCAAATGCGTCCTTCTCCTCTGTGTTAAAATAAACAATTTCTTTCGTTAATTATAGGATCAGAAGGTAGCCTATTCGTCTTTCACTAAGGCTTGTATTTCATGCATTTAGCAAAAGTCCCAGACAGCAGCGGAGTGGTAATCGGGATTCTTATTTCTAAAAGTGTTTTTACTTCGCCCTCCTATAGCCTGGACTGCGTGATCGCAGCATAGACGGTAGCCTGATGACGTGGGATGCTGCATAGTACTAAGATTTTAAATGAGTGACCACGATAGTAGTCTTAAGTAGCTTTTTTGCTGGGCCCAGCGTAGGCTGGCAATGTGTAATATTCCGCTGGTTGGTGCAAACGCAAGTGTTCAGATTGATTGTCTATCCGTTTTTCACAACAATTTAATAAGCCTATATAATATATTTTTTATTTTTTTATGTAGAACATTATACATGTATTTCTGTACAGACATACCTATAGGCTAATTAATTAGTGTTTACCACACTAACCCTGCCCCCCACGATATCATCGTCCATCGCAATGTTTTACTGTAAACATCGTCAAATGCCAATTTAGGCGACATCACCCAACCCTAGGATCAAGCCAGGTTCAGCATAGCGTACTGTATGCCACTGTCTGCTCACGTTGGTGACCGGACCAGGGCAAGCACACTTTTGCAGTTCCCACCGGAAATGCAGTCTAGTTCAGGTTGATATCTCTTCAGCACTATACCTTGTCATTTTTTTTAAATGACATCATCGCCCTTATTTCCTCTCATTCTTTTGATGCGTGTAGCTCATTTTTTGGATATTTTTATCTCAATTCTTACACATGGCACCTTTAAACACCACAGAATGAGTTAGGCCTATAAGCTAATGATTTAGGTCCACAAGTGTGTGGTCTGTTACCATACACAGTTGCTGGCAAAACCAAACTGCCAAAAGACATGTGGGCGCTTGGGTTCTCTATTTGCCGGTCTTGTACAATTAGTGTGTGAGTGCTGATGAAAGGGGATGCCTGTGTGCGTGTCTGGAAGCGAAGCATTCTGTGGTTACAGCTGATGCATTTTTGTGCTGTCTGTGCATTCCAGACATACTCGACCATGAAAGAACTGCTATCCGCTCTGTGTGTGTTGTGCATTTTTGCACATTGTTTTTCAGCCTCTCTCCATCTATCTCTCATGCCCTGCGTAGGTTGGCTTGTGATGGTGGCGCGTGGCTGTCTCACCCTAAATACAAGGGCATCATTCATTCTCTACCACTGATGTGTTCAGCAAACACACACATACAGACACACACACACACACACACACACACACACACACACATTCATCCCTCATAAGAACCTACGCTTGTCTTGTCTTCACACATTCACACAAACCCATTCCACTCCCTCTCCATCTTTCTCACACACATGCACACAACACCCCTCACGGACAGTGCCAAGTGAAGGGAAGGGGGAGGAGAGGAAGGAAAGGACGAATTAGAGAGGAGAAATGCTGTGAACTCTTCTGACCGGAATTTCAGTGGCCACAGACTCACTTCCAGCCTCCCACACACAACGGGGACAACAAGCCTTTTGTCGGCCTAGTTTAGTCGGATGTGTTTGTGTGTGTGGAGGGATAAAAATGTGGTGTTTGACTGCCCAATAGTAAGGATTTGCACAGGACACACACATACAGTACGGTCCTAATGCAGTTAAATTTTGAATGTCTCAGCAAAAATGAGGTTTGTGGCCTACTCCTATGAAGTGAATTTTGTTACTTTTGCTAGCAGGCCAAAAACTCCTCACTGTCATAATCCTGGAAGGTGCTCTAGTGTCATACCTCTAAATCATGTCTTAGGCCAGCAGCTTTACCGGTATAAAGTATATTTTTTGGGGCTTTTTGCCTTTAATATTGATACAGGACAGTGCCGAATGACAGGAAGCAAGTGGGAGAAAGAGATGGGGTGGGATCGGGAAATTACCGGGGTCGGACTCGAACCCGGGTACTAGTGGGCACCTGGACCCAAGGTGGTACAGACAAAGTCCTTTCAGCCAAGTCCCTCCACTCGGCGGCCATATTGAACGCATCGGGCATCTATTTCGGGCAGAACTGCGCGTGTACAAGGTTTCATGACACCAACCTCGCTCCAGCTGCAAGATCACACCATATGATTGGCACGATGTGTTCACAACATACCACATGATTGCCACAATGTATTCACATGTCAACTTTTGGCAGCGGAAGGGGCGGAATATGTGTAGATGACTGCCATGTACGAACTAACCCCATACATTTCTATGGGTGATTCTTTGAGTGCCGCGTCTCCTCATTAGAAAGTCTCTGGTACAGACGCTGTAGCCAGTGGGGCCACAGTGCCCCCAGGGGCCAGCATCTTCTTTATGGTTGCACGCACTCTTATTCTCAGGAGTTAGGAGGACTCCTATTCCCTCAGGCTTGAGTCATTATAGGCCTAAAAAAAGAAAACGCTTTATATTAGTTATGCTTGTGATCAAGGCAAAACATTCGTGGCTATACATGGCCATAAGTTACCCATAAAATCACTCTGCTATGTTTTTATAATCAGAAATTGCATTTTGTGTGGACATCATAGTGTTAAAAAAAAACGAGAGGTCTATCTGACCAGATTTCCAGCTTAGTGCATTACCCGACAATGCGTGGAGGCAGTGGTCCTCAAACTGATGTGCTTGAGTGGGTAAGAGCCAGGTGTGTTTAGTATTATTTATGATTTACACAGTGATCACATTTTCAGGGTACCCGCGGAGTCTTAAAAGTATATTAAAAAGTATTAAATTTCATTTTCCTAAATTAAGGCCTTAAAAAGTATTGAATTTCACCTCAAAGTCTGGAATTTTTTCACGGAGGTCTTAATTTTTCAAATGATCAGTAGATTTAGTCTAATATCCTCACGTAGCGTGACAAGGATTAAAGTTCTCCGTCGTACGACGGATTTCCGTCAATTTGATTTGAGAAATGTCATGTTTGAGATCGATGCAGATCCGGTGAGAAAAAAAAATAGGAGGGGGGGGGGTGGTCTATCACCTTTTCTTTTCCTTTTTTTAAGGCAACTACAAATATTAGGTCCGATGAATGAATGTGTGTGATGGTAAATGTTTAAAGACCTAATAGTGTTCTTGAGAACTTTCTGTGTCTCAATCAGATATCGCTCAAGAAGATACGTCAGCCATGAGTTTCGCTTTGTTTATGTTGTAGCTACACGCTTGTCTTGTCCCTGGGGCGGTTGCTTAAAAAAAAAAAGAACACGTCTGGAGGACGGTCTGACACAATCGACACAGCTGATGAGGTTGCCCAATCCGTTTAACTTTTTTGGATATGCTATTGTGAGCTCTATGTGCGAATTCGGAGGCTGTGTTCTTTCCATGCATCAATGTAGACAATTTCTTACTATCGCGAACTCTTGTCAGGGGAGGTCATTCATTTTGGGTGTCACCTATGACTTGAACAGATAGCCTGCTATGCCACCCGATGTACTATTATTGTTACAGTTTTTAATCAATGCAACTAACATTATGTTATTAACATTATATTATTATTGTAAAGTGACGCAATATAAACCGTAGCCTATGCCTTCCGTCTGTTTTGACATGTAGGTTACAACAATGTTTTTCACAATTTGCGACGGAAGGTTTTGACTGAGCGTGTTAACAGTTCGCAACATTATTATTTTATGTTGAGTAAGGGGATCAGTCGTGTTTATGACGCACAGACAGCCTTGTAGCCTATTTTGCTTAGGCCTCACTTTTAACGACAGTAGGTTGTGACCGTATGTTGACAAAAAATAACCATTAAAATAGTCAACTTAAAACTTTGCTATTATTAATGTATAGCACACAGACCAGTAGGCCTACCAGAACCTCGCATATTAGCGTCATGATTTGTGTACGTTTATCTATGGCTGACCGTTTTTGCGCTAAGTAGGCTACGCATGTTCTTTCATAGCGCAACACGACCTGTCCCTCACCATATCGCAACCTCTTGTCAACCTTATACAATCTGTTGCTGAAGACAAAAGCGCCCTCTCCAGATTGTCGTTATCAGATGCGCAGACCTCCTGCATGAGCACACACAGTATTGCTGCTCATTGGAAAACTGAGTTGTCTGTAAAACTCAAAATTACCATGTTTTCATTAGATGCGGATGAGGCAACAAATGGAAATATGAACAATATCTAGACTGTTCTGATTCGTTACTTTGATGAGGAAATGTGAAGTCTTGCAAACTTGATTTTATAGATTTTACTTGGTGTTGAATTGCATATTAACAAGAAAAAAAATCTCCCCTTTAAATACTTTTGGCCTGAAGTAATTAAATAAGAGTGTAAGTTAAAGCCTTGGTACAATATTGCTGCAGTAGAAAAGAACAGCAATGGCTAATCAGCAATGGTCAGGGATGGTATTGAAATATTGTTTTGTTCATCAGGAAAACTCAATCTCAATCAAGAACACTCTCAATTCGCCTTATTCACATGGCGGCCATTGGCGGCTAAAACGAGGCTACAGGGTACACAAACCATAGGATTGTTATGTTCTATGCATTCACCTGTAGGTGGCATTAATTATATAGAAACTTAAGAGTACCCTGTAGCCTCGTTTTGGTGTTTATTTGGTGCTTTACTTTGCTGTTTGCATCTTTTTGTACATTAAAAACCAATAGGTCGCGACCGCAAAAGGGGTGCTATCTCTATAGGTAGATATGAACAACGTATGACTTATGGCCTGAAATTTTTTTAATTTTTTTTTTCAATTTAATCCCCGAAATCAACTAGGTTCTATTCCGTGTAAATTTGTCCATGAAGCAGGACATTCAGTCAATGTTAAGACCACATGACAAATCTTTATGCTTGCCACTGCACTGCTGTCATGTTCATGTTGGCATGTTCAAACACTTAAATAGTAATTATTTGAGGTTTAATCTTACCTTTTGATATTATTTATTCTATCCGAATGGGTGCGATGTAGGTATTACATTTCATCTGAAGTGGTATTAAAAAGGTCTTAAGTCTTAAATTTAGGTCTGACAATTCTGGGGGTACCCTGATTTTGTAAAGGTCTGCCAGGGAAATTCTTGCTTTCATAAATGGTGTGCTTTCTCACAAAAGCATAAAATCGCTGTGCTCAACTAGCTGGCTGTGATTAAGCATTCTCAGTCCTCACCAACCTATGGGCCTAGCCAGTCACGTTCATGGAGGTCCTTCTCATCTGCTGATAGAGCAACAGGCGAGTCCTCCATTGCTATCCTGCCCCTCATTGCCTTGATCAATAGCAGAGTGGTACCCTCATCGTCGTCATACTCAATTCTTAATTCTCAATTCTAGATACTGCTCCATTGGGATGTGTTTATGGTGCATGTTTCAACCGATACAGTGGTTCTTCTTCTCCACTAATGCCTTCTTCTTCTCCACAAATGCCTTAACATTGTTTTCTGGTTATTGCACTGTCAATATCTTGTACAACAGACGTGATGGCAAAATCTAAATGTCTACCTTTTAGCAACCGGGAAGAATTACCGGGAACACTTTTTATTTAAATGTCACTTACAAAGACATCATACCATACTGAAAGCTAATATTTTGTCACTAGCAACCTACATCTGTTCTCTGTTAAACACAGTTGCATTTTCAGCTCTGAACAAAACCGTTCAGGAGTTCTAGTCTGAATCATGACTCCGAACAGCTCTGGTTCGGGCATAGTTGCTCCACAACGGAACAAGTCCAGACCAAACTTACTGACCTCAAATGTTATGGGCGGGGCTAAGTTCGGTTGGCATCCAGGCTAAGCCTAATCGGGAGAATCGAGAGAATTCCCGAATTCCCATTGGTCAGTAGTTAGAACTGATTTGTCTCTGTCGCTGGCATTTGTTCATCTTTTAGATGACAATGTTGGGGTGGGAACGAACACCACCGTTTTGAAAGTTGAGGGAGACATGTCCGCCCTGTCCACCCCCTAATAACGCCCCTGGTACCAGTGATGACTTATGAGAATCTGTTTACATTAATCAAATAACCTGCATTAGAAATGTATAGCATAGAAGTGATGGAACGATGATTTAAGTATTTAGATATTTCTGTTATTTTCTGCGTTATAAAGGCAAGAATTGACAGGTTTTAGTATCTTTTGTCCACTTTGTGTGATGGGATGCAATAAAGTAAGAGGCACAAAAGCAGACACCAAGACACAAACACATGCAGCCCAAAGACCTTTATTTGACATTTTATTTGTTTTTCTCTCAGATGATGCGGAACCCACGGCGCGGCGCCAACCTGGGCCTGGTGCTGCTGGCCTCCCAGATCTTCCAGGTGGGCATTGACAACATCCCGCCCGTCACGCTGGCCACGCTGGGCCTGAACGTCTACCTCTTCCTGTTCCCTGCCGCCCCGCTGATGAGCGCGTGCGTGAGCGTCCAGGAGGCCTACTGGCACAGAGACTGGCGCCGGCTGCTGCTTTCGCCTTTTCACCACGTGGACGATTGGCACCTGTACTACAACATGCTCTCGCTCATCTGGAAGGGCAAGAAGCTGGAGCAACGCCTGGGCGGGCCCTGGTTTGCCTACCTGCTTGGCGTCTTCTCCCTGCTCACTGGATTGGTCTATCTGCTCCTGGAGGCGGGGTTAGCGGAACTGACGGGTGACTGGTCCTACGGCATGCAGTGTGCTGTGGGATTCTCAGGTGAGATGAACATGCCCCCAGAATGTAGCACTGTAGCTGCCTGGCAGCTCTAGCTGGTGGCTGCATCAACTCGTACTGACAGTACTCGATGACCTTAAAAAACAGAGATCTATGTGAAAAATCGCCTGAAATCTCCTTTAAAGTCGGTACAGTAGTGTGAATGTAATAGTCACAGAGGTATAGAGGTCTGGAGCTGGGATATGTGTGTGCATCACACACCACGTGTGTACATTTAGAGGTACAGTATGGACCATAATGATAATGGAGTTCCATTATCAGCATCATAGTTGGCCCCACAAGACTTCCTTTTTTAACATTCCATATGTTATCTTCATGCAGAGGAAGTAGATTGGGGCCCAAATAGAACGTTCAAGCATTGTTTTTGTTTTTATTGTTGAAAGGGTCAATATGTGCTATAGATACTATATTATATGTCTATTGGGTTTCAGGTGTGCTGTTTGGGTTAAAAGTGGTGAATAACCATTACAACCCTGGAGATGTCACACATGTCTTGGGCTTCCCTGTGGCCAACCGCCATGCCTGCTGGGTAGAGCTGGTTGCCATACACATTATAGCACCTGGGTGAGTTTTATTCAGAAAACATACAGTACACACACACACCCACACACACACACACACACACACACACAAACATTTACATTCATAGTACCATTATTTTGCTGTCTGTTAATATTGGTTAAACGAGTAACATTTCTTACATGAGGAAATGTGGGATTGTGTGGTCTAATAGTTTTGATGTGAATGTATATTTAAATGTAGGCTCAGAGGCGTGGACTCTATATGCTATATTGGATCTCAGAATGTTGATAATAATCTCATTTAATCACACGAGAACTGACCGAAAGAGGTGAGGATGAGTGAGGGGAGGAGAAGAGAGAAATGGATGGAAGGGTAAAGAAACAGAATGAAAAAGGCAGGAGAAACAAGTGGGAGAAAGAGAGAGAGGGTAAATGGGAGAGATGGTTGCGAGAACATTCTCTCCACTCTGTAATTACTGCTGTGTGTGTGTGTGTGTGTGTGTTTTGTCTCTGTGTGTGTTTAGTAATTACAGTATGCTACAGCTGGGAGCACAGTGTGTTTGTGCGCATCTGTTAAGACACATAATTACAGTGTGTGTGTGTGTGTGCATGTAGAGGAGACCCACACATTCTTACACAGAATGTCTTTTGTGCAGGACCTCTTTTGTGGGACACCTGGCAGGTATTCTGGTAGGGCTGCTGTATACCATGGGGCCACTCAAGAAGGCTATGACAACATGTGCAGGTACAAACACGTGTGTGTGTGTGTGTGTGTGTGTGTGTGTGTGTGTGTGTGTGTGTGTGTGTGTGTGTGTGTCTGTGTGTTTTGACCCTTTGATAAACAGAATTAATTTTAAAGCTATATTTGCCTGAGGAACATTTTTGTCTCAGCAGAAGCCAAGACTACCAACAGAACGAAAACATTTTTTCAGAAAGTCTTTTTTTGGTTTTTCAAGTAATCACAGAATTAGCGGCATATTGCTCTGTGTTGGGGTGCAGTTCATCATGTTGGAAGATAATTTCTAATACTGACTGGTGGACTATACATTATAAAGAATGTTACACTTATGATGAGCTCATCAATCACAGAGAAAAGTCTCTACTGGTTGCTGGTCCTGGCAGTAATAGGTGTCATTCTATATCCTTTATTATAATCATTACAGAATTGAAGTTGGAATGGTAAAAATAATATTTTATTAGGATGTCAGTGCAGTTTGTTGATTTATAGTACTATGTCTAATGACTGACTGACTCTATTATTGTGTTGCATGCTTTAAATGTCAAAAGCACTTTTAGCTGCATTCTGTGTATGAAAGGTGCTATACAAATAAAGCTTATTATTATTATTATTATTATTATTATTATTATTATTATTATGTCTTGTAGTAACCTAGCTATGATTTATGTTATAGGATTGGTGGCCGCAGGGGGATTCTCACAGCCGGCTTCACACTTTAGCTCCTCAGGTGCGTATGACGCATGGGTGTAGTGTAGGTGTGTATGGGTAACATGTCTGACATAGCAGATACCGGGCCCGGGAGATACCAGGAGTTTGAGAATGGAATCTCGGGGTGATAACAGGAGCGCATGCACAGTGTTGCACGTGCAGTAAAGCAAGCTGTAAGGTGTGATCGAAGGTTGACCAATAGCCTTCTAGTGTTTGTGTAACAAATTGGTGTTCATTTAATCTGGTATTCATGGTATTTGTGTAGGTGTAGAGAGGGTGATATGTCGTCATTTGATAAGGTATGTTTCTCTATTGTGTGTGTGTGCGTGTGTGTGTGTGTGTGTGTGTGTGTGTGTGTGTGTGTGTAGGAGTGAGTGGACGGCGAAACTATCCTGCATATGACTCTACTTACCCTCCTCGTGCACCTACTTCCCGGAACCCCTATCCCCCCCAGAATCATTCACACACTAGTGCATACCCCCCAAACTCACACACTTACACTCACACTGACCCACACCCCCAAAACACACCCAGTGACCCTAACACACACTCCCCAAGTGCACCTCCCTATGAGGCGCATCCCTACACAGGAGGCATGTCTGAAGAGGAGCAATACCAGGCAGCACTCAGAGCCAGCCTTAATGACAGAGGTGAGAGACAGAACATACACACAGACACACAGGGAGGACCTGGATGGGTACTCACACACACTCAATCACACGTACACACACAACAATGGATACTAACAGACACAGCACATGCACTGGCATAACATACGCACAACAATGCATGTGATGTATCCATGACTGCTAGCATCTGTTGTTAGTGTGGGATGAATGCATCTTTGCTATGCTGCTATTTGATTGTTGTGGTTCTGCCTCCATCTAGTGGACAAACAGTAGGAAGTAGCAGTCTAACTCAAACAAGCCAGAAATATTTTTGGCCTATGTGACCTCATCCTAATTTCCTCTTATGAGTACAGACTAGTGAACTGGCTAGTTCAATCCAGACTAGTGAACTGGCTAGTTCAGTCCAGACTAGTGAACTAGCTAGTTCAGTTCAGACTAGTGAACTGGCTATTTCCTGTATGTGTCCACCAGGGGGCTCTGCTCCGTCCAGACCTGAGTACGGCTTCCAAATCCCCCCTGATCCCACCTCCGAGGAGATCCGCAGGCGTCGTCTACAACGATTTGCTAATTGACCACTTTGACGGAAAGGAGCCACAGAACTCTAAGCGGCAGTCTGCTAAACAGACTGGAAAGGATGTATGTCACCAGTGCAACAGGGTTGTGTGCATCCCTATGGGGGATAAGAGCAGACCCAATGACTGATGGGCCAGCTGTCTAACAGGAGATATTTCAAGTTTACATGCTCTTGATTTACTTCTGTGTGTAATTTCCATGAAGAATGTCCAGCTTATGCCGTATGTCAAAATGTCAAAAGATTGAAAGTATTGCTTTTTGTATCAGTGATGGTCTGGTTTGAATTTAAATATTTCTGATGTTGTTGCCGCCAAGTCTTAAAGTTTTGAAGCTATCAATTCATTAACTCACACTACAAGCTTACCCTCGGGGGATTTCCACTTCATAGTTTTGTACACAATATCATCTGCTTAAAATAGAGGGAGATCCTGGTGTGTGACAGTCTATCCATGTATTGGTATTGTTACCCAGAAGTGCCAGCCACACTGTAACACTAGAGAAAATGGAGGAAAAAGGCCATGTTGTCCAGGCGGGAGGATTTAAAGGAAGATGAAAGAAGACTACATAAGTTAGTAGGACTTAAATTGCAGATGTTGGACAGTGAGTGCTATGATAATATGATATGCTGAAAGCTTGTCATTAGACTTTTAATGATTGCTTTCTATGCACTACTTTTTGCACTACTTGTTTGTACCACTCCCCCTGCTAGTGTGTGTTGATCATTATCTGTCTATCTGTCCATCAGGTTTTCTCAACTTTTTTTTTTATTGTACAGCACTTTAGTCAACTGTGTTGTTTAAAGTGCTTTATAAATCTTGTGCTATTATTATAAAATATATGTATTTTTTGAATAAGATGTACATAAATACATTTTGCAACTTTTACTCTGTCTTCAAACTTTGATACATGATCAGTAGGCCGTCATGTGACATGAACGTCACTTGGTCACGTGGTCTTTCTAGACGGAATATTGTGAGGAAGAATCATATGCAAAACAATAGCCTGGCGTTCATTTTCGGTGAAGGAGAAAATCCATACCGCCATGCCGAAACTGCGTGTACACACTTATTTACAGAGCCTATGCTACACATACACACACACAGGAGATTAAAAATTCACATAATCTGAAGCAAAACGCAAACCAGAATGCAAGAACTGCGCAAATGCGGACATTTGTGAGGTAAGTTTAGTTTAAAATAATACGAGGAGAAGTGTGACAAAATATGGTAACATATACATAAGTCAACTACAGATGAGGCGGTGGGATTTCAATTCTGTGTTTAGTAGGCTACTGGTTTGACGAGGCTGAATTTAAGATTCGGGATGCGGTGAAGTTAAGTTCGATTCCACATAAATATTGCAATTTTCTACCACCAGGGGGCAGTGTTGACCGCAGAGCTATATGATATACGGCTCTGCATTCGCCTGCCACGCAGTACCAGCTAGACAACAGGCACTCTTCACATACTCGAGTCTCCCCTCTTTCATATGACACCCCCCATGAACAATTCCATCTTAGAAAATGGGCGTTTTTTGTATTTCAAAGTCCAGGGCCCGATTTCACAAAGCTATTTTTGTGAGTGTTTGCCACCCACACCTCAGGCCTTACAGCTCCAGAGCTCATGCATAGAGATAGATAGATAGATAGATACTTTATTGATCCCCAGGGGAAATTCAAGTCTAAATTCAAATTCAAATCTATGCGATGAGGCCTGTTGGTGGGTGTTTGCAGGTTGCCAAGGGCAGCTCTAGAGGTCAGCCTAGGGGTCCCCCAGGGTCTCTGCTAGTAGCCTACCCATATGTGGTAGAATGTCCGATGCCAAATGGATTTTGAGCGACTGGGATATGTTCTGCTGCTCATGGGGGGTGTCATATGAAAGAGGAGAGACTCTAGTGTCCATATGGGGCATGGACAGTGGTCCAGTTCTGCTGCTCATGTGCCCATTGTTGTTAGTTTCTGTAGTGGACATGGATCAGCATGGGCACTGCTGCACAGCACTATACGCAACAAACTGTGCACTGTGTATTCTGACACCTTTCTATCAGAACCAGCATTAACTTTTTCAGCAATTTGAGCGACAGTACAGTTGGCTAGAACTACACGGACCAACCTTTGCTCCCTCACGTGCATCAATGAGCCTTGGCCGTCCCTGTCGTCGGTTGACCGCTCTTCCTTCCTAGGACCACTTTTGATAGATACTGACTTCTGCAGACTGGGAGCGCCCCACAAGAGCTGCAGTTTTGGAGATCCTCTGACCCAGTCAGCTAGCCATCGAAATTTTGCCCTTGTCAAAGCTGCTCAAATCCTTACGCTTGCCCATATTTCCTGCTTCTAACACATCAACTTTCTGGACAAAATGTTCACTTGCTGCCTAATATATAAGGAGATGATCAGTGTTATTCATTTTACCTGTCAGTGATCATAATGTATAGTATATATACTCTTTTGATCCCATGAGGGAAATTCGGTCTCTGCATTTATCCCAATCCGTGAATTAGTGTGATTAATGTGATGGCTAATCAGTGTATTCACCAGTGATTTTAAGCACACATTTTAATTTTCAGATTCAGAATCAATTTTCCTTTAATACAACTCTAATAGTTTAATGAAGTTCAACCTCAACACACCACAATGCAAAGGCCAAATGGCTAAACATCGCTACTGTCTAAACATGCAATCCAACATGTCTTCTTCCTTATCTTAGGTGATGGAAGCAGAAGGAATGGTACTCTTATCAGTTACTGCTGGTCAAGTGCACACCTGTTCTCCATCCTTTTCATCTCTGAACAAACACACAAAGAAGCTCTAATGAATGTAAATGCTGATTACACCTCACAATTACTTCTTCTAACTTCTTCAATGACTGATAACTGACTTTTACTGCAATTGACAGTAAATGAAAACTGAAATCCTTAATACTAATAATTATGTTTGAGTTTCTTGAAATTGCTTCTTTGGTGAGTCTATGCATTTATAGTTGTATCTTATTTCCCACTATGTGTGTGTGTATGTGTGTGTGTAGTTTAATAGTGTGGACTGGACCACCAACCTAGGCCTGATTTTTCTCTCATATGAGGTCTTTCAGACTGGTGTTGACAATATCCCTCCCGTGACCATTGCAACACTGGTCCTCAATATATTTGTTTATCTGTCGCCAGTGAAACCTGTCACACAGGTGGGTGTCGGGCTGAGAGGTAAAATAATGTTGTTTAGATAGTTTTTTTTTTTTTATTATTTGCACAGGTCATGTTTTAGAACAGTGTTAACTTTAAATTGTAAAACAAATATATTTCAGCTCTGATCTACGATTAAAATACAATCCCTAATTTCCTTAGTTATGTACTATACAAATGATCTAAGCTTCTTCAGGAATATTTATTAGATATTTGTACTGATATTGATTTGTATTTTGTGCATTGTGTATTTATTTCATGTAAACCATATATGAAATAAGTGATTGAATGTATGTGTACACATTCATGTTTCAGGTGTGCGTTAGTGTGCAGACGGCAGTATGGCAGCGAGAGTGGCGTCGTATGCTCTTGGGCCCATTCCATCACAGGAATGATTGGCACCTCAGCCTCAACATGGTGTCCCTGTTGAGGGCAAAGCCTTTGGAGCACTTCCTGGGCGGGGTCTGGTTTGCCTGTCTGCTGGCCATCTTCTCCTTGCTTACAGGATTGGTCTATCTCCTGCTGAGGGCGGGACTATACGTGCTCACAGAGGATTCCTCACATGGCTCATGGTGTATTGTAGGATTTGATGGTACTGTGTGTGTACTGTGTGTGTGTGTGCATATGTTGTTTATACTGACACTGCATATCCTGACGTAAATGTGTGTGTTTGTATGTGTGTGTGTGCATGTGTTGTTTATACTGATCCAGAATATCCTGTTTGTGTGTGTGTGTATGTGTGTGTGTGTGTGTGAGATGTGTGTGACTAAAATGTGAACTATTCATAATAGAACCTATGACAACTCTGTTGTGATCTGTGTGTTGTGCAGTCTGAGACTGGTATTAACATGGGCTACCACTATGTATCAGCTGTGCTGATTGGTCTGCATTAACGTGGGTTACCACTATGTTTCAGGTGTGCTGATTGGTCTGCATTAACGCATTAACGTGGGTTACTACTATGTTTCAGGTGTGCTGATTGGTCTGCATTAACGTGGGTTACCACTATGTTTCAGGTGTTCTGATTGGTCTGCATTAACGCATTAACGTGGGTTACTACTATGTTTCAGGTGTGCTGATTGGTCTGCATTAACGTGGGTTACCACTATGTTTCAGGTGTTCTGATTGGTCTGCATTAACGCGGGTTACCACTATGTTTCAGGTGTGCTGATTGGTCTGCAATAACGCATTAACGTGGGTTACCACTATGTTTCAGCTGTGCTGATTGGTCTGCATGTTGTGAATGTCTACTACCACCCCAACTCATTGTCCCAGCTCATGGGATTCCCTGTGGCCACACGTGTGACCTGCTGGATGGAACTTTTCCTGGTGTATGCCTTGGAACCTGGGTGAGACCCACTAATACACATGGAGACACACACACACACACACACACACACACACACACACACACACACACACACACACACACACACACACACACACACACACACACACACACACACACACACACACACACACACACAGAGGGAGAGAGTCCAACAGTCAGTCATGTTTCTTTTGTACAGGGTGTCTGTGTTGACACCTCTGTCTGGATTGCTGGTGGGTCTTCTCTACACCAAAGGGCCTCTGAGGAGTGCAATGGCAGGATGTGCAGGTACACACCAGTTTAAGATACAGATAACAGATTCATACAACAGTGTGTTTTAGTTGAGGATGTCTGTGTGTTGTCCCATGATGTTGTGGCTTCTGCCATATCTGTCTCTGTTAGCACAAGATAGTGATTTTTTTTTTGTGGGGCCAAACTATATGCCAAAAGACCACTCGACATACCAGGGAGGGGCTTGTGTTTGTGCTAATGTGTTTGTGCATCTACCTGAAGGTGTCATGACAGGAAATCAGACAGGGAGAAGATCAATGTACTTCTATGAGTCAGGTATGTGTGCACGAAGAATCCAGCCATGAAGCTACCTTGTACAGTAGCATACTGTACTCTCATAGAGTTGTTAGTTTCTGGTTTGCATACATTGTTCTAATGAGTCCCTTTGCCTAACATATACCTTTGACACAAAGGTGATGTTATGGTTAGCTTCACAGAGTAGCATACTCTGCATTTTCGTGCTTTCTAGTTCAAGCACTACTTTTATGAAATATAACCTGCATACTGTATTTTATAATGACAGAAGTTTGGAGTGAACGATAGTGTACCTTCAACAACAAAGGACACTTCTCCTTTGCTTCTCCTTGTTTATGTGTAAATAGGTTACAGTGGATGGCGCAGTCCTAATCCCACAGCAGATCTCAATCATCCACAGTTTAGTCGAAAGCAAGCCCCTGCCACACACTCCAGTGAGACCAGGTGTCCTGATAGACCGCCTCGTGCTAATTCCTCCCCACACACTCCGTCCAGGAAGCAGCGCTGTCCTGGTAGACCCCCAGCCAGAGATGCTTTGAACCCATATGTCCAGCTTCATGACCTGCATCCCAGAACTACCAGGCAACTAACCAAAGGAGCCTCTTGCAAATGTGAGTTACACATGCATGCATTTGTGCATGCAAGCGAGGTACATATATTAAAATATTCATGATTTCAAATACACATGCACATACAGTACAGGCCAAAAGTTTGGACACACCTTCTCATTCAATGTGTTTCCTTTATTAATCATGACTATTTACATTGTAGATTCATCAAAAGTATTAATGAACACGTGGAATTATGTACAAATGGAATTATGCACAAAAAAGTGTGAAATAACTGAAAACATGTCTTATATTCTAGTTTCTTCAACGTTGCTATTTTTTTTCAATTTATTACCATATTCAGCAAGCCATAACTTGACAAATACTCATCTGTGGGCCAAATAACTTTGCATTCATTCATAGTTTTGATGCCTTCAGTGAGAATCTACAATGTAAATAGTCATGAAAATAAAGAAAACGCATGGAATGAGAAGGTGTGTCCAAACTTTTGGCCTGTACTGTACATACACATGGACCTGGGTACATGGATTGTCATTAATCTGTGTGTGTTTGTGAATGTTTGAGCCTGTGAATGTTGATATATATATATATATATATATATATATATATATATATATATATATATATATATATACATACATATATGTTATATATGTATACGTTATATATATATATATATATATATATATATGTATGTACATATGCTTGTTTCTTTCAGATGTATTCACCTGCCCTTGCTGTCCCAGAACATTTTGCCTAAGGATAGCACGCAACCGTCACCTTCTCACTCATGGAGATCAGCCACAACATGGTGACTATCAAACTCTGTATTTAATACCGTACATTTACATTGGTCTATGTAATTACAAAATTCTCTCTCTTTCTCTCTTGTGTAAACAATGCTTTAGTGTTACCTCAAAAGTAAATGTTAGTTAGACAGACCTGGAGAGGCCTACCAGCTAGTGTCTCACACCAACTGTGAATTTTGGTGGAGAATTGGTGAGGATCTGGGAGTGCAAGGCTGGTATCGGTATTTTGTCTTTTTGAAGGCTACCTGAATTTAAGCTACGCACAAGATGATCTTGGGAGAAACCTTCATTCTTTCCTTCTGCTGTGACCATGTTCCCCAACTGACTATTGTTTTTTCCCCCAACAGAATCATCTTCCAGGCCACACCGCCAGGTTAATCAAAGTGTGGATGACGGACCACCAGATCCAGACCCTGTAATGGTGCCCCAATCTCCAGACCTGAACCCCTCTGAAAACCTCTGGAATATAGTTAAGAAGAAGCTGGGTAGTTACATGGCATCAAACCAATCTGAGCGGCTTATTCAAGGTCTGAAAACATGGCATCTTTTTTATAATTAAATATCTATCTATTCAGGTGATAGTGCTGAAATGATTGTGAAAATCATGCGTAACTGGTATGGATATACTGTGTGCATGTGGTATGGATATACTGCGTGCATGCATGTGGTATGGATATATTGTACCTCTTATGCTTACTAAGTTTATTTTCAAGGGCCCACTAACTCAGCCAAGTCTGCTGCTTCTGCCAGACCATCTAACCCTGTCACAGAGGAAGTGCGGCACCGACGTCTCCTGAGGTTTCAGCATCTGACATCTGAGCCAGCAGCTGCTTTTCCAGCTGGCAATTTATTTTCAGAGTGACTATTTGCACCCCTGATACAATTAGCCTTGGCCACACAGCTGGGCTATTTGCACCCTCTATGATGCCTTGCAACAAATGCAAACGTCAGCAGAAAGTGAAAAATTCAGAAAGGTTTTGGCACTAATATCTGTTCTGATGAATTTTCTGGTTGAAAGGTTGTATTTTATTTTCATAATCTTTGTTCAGTGAATACATAAGTCCGTCATTTTGTTAGTGAACAGCAATCTCATGATTATGACGGTCAGGCCTGCGAACTATTGGCTACTATGAGATGTAGGAAGAACACATGAACCATCCAAAAGTTAGAGAGATACGTAGTAGGGTAGGCTATTAGGAAAAGACTGATAGCCTATATACCCTCCGTTTTTAAAAATAATTCTGTTAACACTGATATGCTACAAACATGTTATAAACAGCTGGGAAAGGCTGTCGCAAATCCCTCGAACAGGTGGTCAATCAGAGATTTCAAACGAACGAGGGAACATGTCACAATGCAACACGTTGTTTTCCCTTGTTGAAAGTGAAACCATGAGTTTTCCCACATCTCAACTGGCCAAAGTTTTCAGAAAATAATAATGATAATTTAAATGATAAAACCTCATTGAAATAATATGCATTTTCCACATGGGGTCTTAGAAGCTGTCTCCTTCTAGCCACAGCGTTTTTGTTGCAAACATAATCAACCTAAGCATGCTCAGATGACGTGATAGGCGATGTTGCTCACCTGTCCATCATCGTAAAGCCCGATTTGATTGGTCCGTCAGATTTGGGGCGAGCATAGTTGCTCCACAACGGAACAATGCCAGACCGAACTTCCCGACCTCAAATGTTGTGGGCGGGACTAAGTTCGGCTGGCACCCAGGCTAGCGAACAATAAATTTGCCTGCAAACTTCCACCAGCCATGTGGAAGCAGATAGATGGCTAGCACGGTGAGGCACATAGGAGTACAGGGTTCAATTCTCGTGAGAAGTGTTTTGGCCAGAGCTGTTGAGAAAAGTAGCTACCAGTATTTGCATCCCTAAGTACAAGTTTGCAGATTCCATCAGTATTTACACCATGGTGTAAATAACACACATTGCTATGTAACAGAGGTCGTCATTTGTCCGCCGCTCACGGCCCTCGAACCCACCACCTCGACACACACACCGGCATGGGAGTCGAGCGCTCTAACCACTGAGCTAAAAGCCCAGGCTTCCAACTCAGCGGTTAGAAGCGTTCTTAAGGTTAGGGGTGTGAGGATTTACACGCGCAACTAGCATGCCAACTCAGTTCGCCTCCGTTACATATACACCGGGGTATGAATAGCATCCACTTCTAATTATACACAGCATACATTGATATTTGTATTGGGGTGAAAATAGCCGTTGATATTTATTATTTCTATTCTGGATAAAAAACTATATTACGGTACTTAAAGTATCTATCTATACAGTTTATTAATTTTCTGCTTGTATTGGTGGAATTTGTGTATCAAAATGAGAGTTCCAAAAACATTCCGTACAACTGTGCAGATGTGATGTACTCTTCATTCAATGATTTGCACTATGTTGATTTTGGCTGGGACTTGAAACCTTTGATATTTTAATAGGAGATAGCATGGGTCTGTTGTTACCTGATCAAATTATTATATAAAAACTGTTTTCCTTTTGCTGAAGGAAAACGATTACCCGTAAGATACGATTGGTCAGTGTTTTGGAGATAACATTATAAAAACGGCCTCTGAATGTTTTCCACCAAATTCTTGTGTTTGTAATTTTTTTTTTCTTTAAATGGATATGACAATAAAAAATGGTGTCCTAACCATGGATGATTTACTGTGTTTGTATTTCAACACTGTTAATGATTTCAAGCAAGCCCACATTAAACTGAACTTATCCATCATCAGCTATATGCTCATTCCTTTTCATTTATCTGTGATAAGTGTGGTTGTACAACTTCTCTGAAGCAGGAGAGTATCACTAAAGCTACTTAACTAATCTTTGACAACCAACTGGTTGTTGACCGACAAAGATGCAAAGCAGCATGGTAATTACAAAATCAATCATGTTGTAGAGATGTTAATAAAAGCCAGGAAGTGCAACTACATGCCGAAGGCAATAACTAATAACTGTCGGAAGAGTGTTATCAAAATCTCCATAATGACACACACAGATGTCCATATCGAAATTAAATGCATTTATTGTAACTTTTAAACAGTTCACATAATGATTTATTTAGGATACTGGTGTTTGCATATAAATATCTGCTTGTGTGTTTGTGTGTGTGTATATGTGTTAGTCAAAGTGTTGTTCTATGAGGAAGGAAAAGGTTGTGTTCCAATTGGTGAAGATGTTCAAGTCTTTTTTGTGTGTGCAAGTGAATTTGGCACAAGTGTGTGAGTGTGGCCACTGGACACAGCAATGAAATGCAGTAATTAGAAGACAGGTTTTGCAGCTGAGAAGAAAATCAAGAATGAAATGGTCTCTAAAACATCCTCCACCTTTCATATACAACTATTGTCCACTTAATGGCCCTCAACATCCCAATTAAATTAAGTGACAATATTCTCTCTTACACACGACTAAAAGAGAGCACCTATCTAATTTTATCCCCATAAGCCAGGTGTCAGAGAGACACACTTGGAAATTGGCCATGTGGGGTCCTTCAACTTTTTGAGGGATTCCAACCTTGTTTAACTTTGAGGGACATTCTCACTTCAAAATGCGGACGTGAACTAGGCCTACAGCGAAATTAACGACAAGCACAACACTGATTATTCTGGGGGGGGATTGCACAAACCCAGGCAGAGATTTAGAGAACAAGACATCCAGATCGATCAATGGACTTTCCTGAAAATAAAATAACATATCAACAGAGGGGACATGCTGACTTAAAGGAATCTAATAATGCTATATGTTATGCCTCGCAAGGATAGACCACTAAGCTAGAGGGAGATAATATGCCCTTTTACAAGAATGATCATCATCTAACCTCCACTGGAAATACTGACAATATTCTACCGACGCACATTGCATTAGAGTAGATATAACATACACTGATAGACAAAAAATGATGATCCCATACATAGGCTTCATAAAAATATGGGTCTTATGTGGATGACAAAAATTTGTTTCCAGACCATTTTTTTAATAAATGCATAGCATTTTTTCAAAATATGGGGCATACAACTCCGCACTCAATTTATTGCTGAATGAAGGTACGACTGCAACACTGTGCTTTACCTGTCTGTGGCTGTATGTGTGTCTGTGTGTTTGTGTGTGTACTGTATGTGTGTGTGAGAGACAGACAGCAAGAGAGATTGTGTGTGTGTGTGTGTGTGTTGCTATAAACCCAGGCATGACCCACTTCCCACTTTCCTTTTCCTTTTGCATCGTTTAGTATCCGACACATCTGTTGGAAATATATAGATGTACGTGCACTCCTACATGATTGCTATGACTCACTTCTTCCCTTCCACTGACACTGTACATCTCTCCTCAAAGTAACAGCACTGACAAAACAACAAGTCAATCTGAATCATAGGAGAGCAAAACACCTCTCCCTGTGCAGGAAAAGAACAGGGATAGAGAGAGAGAGAGAGAGAGAGAGAGAGTAAATGTGTGCATCAATCTTTTCTGTTTTCTTTCAAAATAGCACCACAATAATCACTAGCTAAATAAATACTTTTGACATTTACAGTAAAAATATAAAGCATTCCTGTTCTTATGACAGTGCAAACATATTTACATACATTAGAATATATCATTAGGGCTAAAACAGTGAGAAGCGGGTTAACATGACTCTAATCCTGTTAATACAAAAAGTGGATATGCCGAGTACTGAAAACAACCTGGTGTGTGTGTGCCTGTGTGTGTGTGTATGTGTGTGTGTGTTAGTATGATTTAATGGCTTTTGTTAGTCCTTAAAGAGAAAATAACACACCACCTCTCTTTCAAACAGATAAACAAGCAGAGAGGTTGAGGAATATACCAGAAGAGACAGACCAGACAGAAGGACCCCTGATGGAGAGCATGACTCGCAGGAGGATGACAGGAGGCCACTTAGCTACATTAGCATTAGCAATGCTTCCAAACGCATGAACTGAAAGAGGAAAAAACTAAGACAATGATTACAAAAAGGATTTATCTGAATGTATGTGTGTGCATTCATGTCCTTTTGTGTTTACGTATGTGTCAGTATGTGTGTGTGTGTGTGTGTGTGTGTGTGTGTGTGTGTGTGTGTGTGTAGGCACTATATCATGAAAATGATAGTAACCTACATTGGAAGATAGATAAACAGACAATGGGCAGACATCAAAGGAGCGTCACTGCTTTTTCTCCCAAGCAAATGATGCTTCAATCAGTATCCCCTTTTGCCATGTGTTGGACCGAGTAGGGAGAGAGAAAGGCAGGTTGGAAGAGAGAAGGGTGAGAGAGAAATAGAGGAAATATGACATCTTTCAGGTGCCATTCACCTTTGACTGACAGAGGGACAAAGAGGGCAGCTAGTTAGCGGCCCATAAATCACAGAATGGAACAGGCATGGCGTAAGTGCTTAGCGCTAACAGTAGCTACGTTCAGCCATGATGTATTCATTATCCTCGTTGAGCTTTCACACACTTACAAAAGTCATCGAAGGCAGTGCAGAAGCAGAGCCAATGAAACAGAGTGGAGGTTCCTGAATGACAATATCCACCAATTAGGAGAATGTGTTACTATGGAAAGGAAGAAATGACTCCAAAATGACTCCAACCCAACCAATAAAAATAGGGGTGACTAACTTTGGAGAACTCAGCACTTGACTGACTGACAAACCATCAGCCAATAGCATCACAGGATTACACACTGCTAAGAGGCTCCTAGAATCTAAGCCTTTAAAAAAAAATGTTGTCTGAAACAAAAAGACACAAATTGAAAGGTAATCAAATCAAGTATGTTTTTGCCAGATGCTCTTTGCAGAGAAATGTGTTTTAAAGAAAACAGAGCATCCATGAGTTCACAGTCGCTTCTTGCCACAGAAAACTAGGGGGAGGGAGGAAAGTGACAACAAATGAGAATGCTCACTGCCTCTGCTTCTGTAATTTTCATAGTCCACCGCTGCCCGATGCCTCCTTTAGGGCAACCACTCTTTGTGTGGCCTGCTCAGTGTGGTTGGTGGGCGTGAGGGGGATGGGGGGTGTGGGGTGTGGAGGGGGTTGGGTCAGGTCACACCTTCATGCAGACCCGGCAGCGGCTGGTCACTTGCCGGTGGTCTCTCGGGTCGTTCAGTATGGACTGGCTGGGGCCGTGGCCGAAGTTAGCTTCGCCGTCGCTCACGCCGGTTAGCCAGTAACTGTAGATGTTGGCGAAGTAGTAGCAGGAGCCGCGCGGGCCCTGGCACTCCACAAACGGCAGTGCCCGGAAGTCCTGCAGGCAACTGCCCGACGATGTCAGTGACTGGCCGCCGCCCTCATCTCCTGCACCCGTGTGCTGGTAGACCCAGACGCACACACAGATACACACACAAACATACATGTGAGGCAAAGTAGCCTTAATCAGTAACAGTGTGGTCATAAAATACATAACAAATCATTTTCAAATCAATCACCTACTGTAATTTACAAAAATGTCTAATTTCCTGTATAACTCATTTCTATGAATGAATACCCCTTATACTGTCTGCGTACAACAAATCCTGTGCCTCCTCAAGCACACACACACACTACCTCAGCCATTTATTGGCCTGACTTTTGCACTATTATATTGACTGTCTACTGTATGCACAATTGCACAATTTCAACCAAAATTTTGCTGCTCTTATTTCTTTATTGTATGTGCCTTCTTATTTACTTTTTATATTGTTTACTTGAATGTTATGTTTGTCTGTGGACTTAATTGGTAAAATATGTCTTGTCTCCACCGTGGGATAGTGGGAAACGTAATTTTGATCTCTTTGTATGTCTTGACATGTGAAGAAATTGACAATAAAGCAGACTTTGACTTTGACTTTGACACACACACACACACACACACACACACACACACACACACACACACACACACACACACACACACACACACAGGTCCTCACCATCAGGAAGGAGTAGCCCTCCCACAGAGGTCTCCAGTTAATCGGACAAGAGGGTAGGCTGCTGTCCTGGCTGTGGATGGCAATGGGCACAGAGGGGGCTTCGCACACCACGCAGCGGCTAATCAGCGAACGGATGCCCTGGCCCTCGACGGGCATCATGGGCACCGGCGCGTTGGTGGAGAGCCAGTAGGACTTGTCGTTGCGGCTGGCGTGGTTGCAGGAGGCCATGTTGCAGTAAGAGAAGGGCATGGTGCTGAACATGCGCATGCAGGAGCCGGCCTGGCCTGTGGGGAAGAGGGTGCAAAGTGAGACAAAGATAGGTATGTACGTACGTACATCCACACACACACACACACACACACACGCACACACACTGGGAGAGGAGTGTTAGAATAGCCAGACTGGGATTGGTTCAGTATGTGAAATGTCAAAACCCAATTAAAATTCAATAAGAGTTTGTATGTAGCTGTAACTGTGACCAGTGGCCAAAGAATGGTACATGATATGAGTGACTGCTGGCTGCAACCTGAATCCTTGCTGTGGCACCCAGATGACATGTGGTCCAAAATGTCACATCTTTAAGGTGGCTTGGAATTCAGTGTTTTGCTTCAGTGTGTCTTGGTGATACAAGCTCAAAAGCTTACACTTGTCTGTTTCATATTTGTACATAAGACATGTTATGTACATGTTGGAGAATGGCAGGATGTGTGTGTGTGTGTGTGTGTGTGTGTGTGTGTGTGTGTGTGTGTGTGTGTGTGTGTGTGTGTGTGTGTGTGTGTGTGTGTGTGTGTGTGCCCGTGTGTGTCCATTTGTACCAAGGTCCTGTGTGTGGGCTTTCTCCTGTCCCTCCAAATAGAGGAGACTGTATCCAGTCCACAGCTCATTCATTTCAGAGGGGCACACAGGGATGGATTCTGATTGGCTGTGCATGACCAATAGAAAACCAGAGTTGTAGGTGATGCGGGGTCCCCGATCTCCTGGATCACCGATCTCTCCTGTGGGACCTGTCACAGAGAGAGAATAAGCATGCATCTTTAGAGACAAGGTGGGTAAAACACACAACACACACACACACACACACACACACACACACACACACACACTCACCCTGTAGTCCTCCTATTCCTATGTCTCCATGATCTCCCTGGTTTCCTGTAGGTCCATTAGCCCCTGGTGCTCCAGGGGATCCTGGATATCCTGGGTCTCCTGCATCACCCTTATGGCCTGAGGACACAGTTGCAGGGGGAAGATTTATACTGGGACACAGCAACAACAAAACTGAGGCTCTGCCTGGAGGTATTCATTCACTCTATCTGTTCCTCATAAGGAAACAAAAGTACTATCTACAGTTCCCCCCGAGAACTCACAGTTTAACATCAGATGCAGGGAATGTGGAACTGCATAGACTGCTTAATAAAGCAGGAAATACCACATCAGATACACTCTCTCACAACCAGTTTCATTTCTCTCCTGCTGTTAGCACTAAATCAGTCCCTATCATTATCAAATGGCAACTTTCGCAGGTTAATTTAAGAAGACAATATGCATTTAGTTCAATTAAATAATTGGATAGACAGCACCTTCATCCATTTCTCTTCACAGAGAGTGAAAGCCTTTAGGGATAGAGACAGAGCAGAGTTGGATATAACAATCATGGAGAGATAGGCAGAGACATAGAGACAAGGATCTGAAAGAGAGAGAGGCACACACACTCTCTCTCTCTCACACACACACACACACACACACACACACACACACACACACACACACACACACACATACACACACACACACACACACACACACACACACACACACACACACACACACACACACACACACACACACACACACACACACACACACACACACACACACATACACACACACACACACACACACACACACACACACACACACACACACACACACTGCCATGATGTTCTGTCTTCTTTCCTTCACATACTACTAATTACCTGTACAATTAGTAATGCTTGGGCAACACATTGTGTATTTTTGTAATGCCAATAAAACTCTACTGAATTTAAAGAGAGAGAGAGAGAAAGAGAGAGAGAGAGAGAGAGAGAGAGACACAGCAATGGTTGAGGGGAGGCAGGAAGAAACTGAGGGAACAAATGAATTTGGGTGATAGAGAGACGGGGTGGGGGTGGGGGGGGTTGACACAGACGCGGTGAGTAATGAACAGAAGGAGACCACACACAGACGCGGTGAGTAATGAACAGAAGGAGACCGCACACAGACGTGGTGAGTACCTTTGCCACCTTCTCTGCCGTTAGGGCCGGAGAACCCACGGTCCCCTGTGGGCCCAGGTAGACCAGGAGGCCCCGGAGGCCCAGGTAGAGGACGGGGATGTGGAGGATCAATAGTGAGCCCCGGGTCCCCCTTAGGACCTGCATAGAAACACACATAGGTTTGTTAATGCCTCAAATCTCCAGCAAAATGAAACACACATAGGTTTGTTAATGCCTCAAATCTCCAGCAAAATGAAACACACATAGGTTTGTTAATGCCTCCTCAAATCTCCAGCAAAATGAAACACACATAGGTTTGTTAATGCCTCAAATCTCCAGCAAAATGCCCTTCAAATCTCCAGCAAAAAAACACACACAGGTTTGTTAATGCCTCAAATCTCCAGCAAAATGAAACACACATAGGTTTGTTAATGCCTCAAATCTCCAGCAAAATGAAACACACATAGGTTTGTTAATGCCTCAAATCTCCAGCAAAATGAAACACACATAGGTTTGTTAATGCCTCAAATCTCCAGCAAAATGAAACACACATAGGTTTGTTAATGCCTCAAATCTCCAGCAAAATGAAACACACATAGGTTTGTTAATGCCTCAAATCTCCAGCAAAATGAAACACACATAGGTTTGTTAATGCCTCAAATCTCCAGCAAAATGAAACACACATAGGTTTGTTAATGCCTCAAATCTCCAGCAAAATGAAACACACATAGGTTTGTTAATGCCTCAAATCTCCAGCAAAATGAAACACACATAGGTTTGTTAATGCCTCAAATCTCCAGCAAAATGAAATACAACATTCAACATGTCATAAACACGTCTCTAAAGCAAACATTTGCCTCACATTATTAACACTTCAGTCATAATATGACACTTTGGATACATCATGTACACACTGTTGCTCAAAACCTAAAGCTCTTCTGTCTTTCATGGACTTATGATGTTGAAATACACAGTAAACATGTAAACAATATTAAAAACAAAAATAGTGATTTTTTCCAAATAATTTGCTGTTGTGAATACAGTATTTTACACTCAACAAGAAAAACGGAGGCAAAATACAATGACCACCAGATGCTTTGCTTTTTCCAATGAAGATATACTACCCATGTGTTTTTTTTGAGGGGGGGGGCAGTTGGGCATATATATTCACAGGCCTATAGACTCTTTCAACTGCAGACACAAACATGTGCGTTCCATTTCCGGAAACACAGAAAACAACATTAAGCTAATGGTAACTTGGGGACAAAGGACAAGTTTTACGTAATGTCAACTTTTTAGAACATTATGCTAAAGTCTCTGCATTGATCTCAACATTTCAACCGTAAATTCTCTAGGAACAGATTGAAAAGGTCTATAACTATAGAGTATATCTATTCATAGGCTTATACTAAGGCAATGATCGGATGGTGTTCAGTAAAGTAATGACTGTTTGTATATTGAGGACTGAGTGTGAAGTGGCGAATAAGTGTAGCATTTTGATAGGTTGTGTTTGAAAAGCAAAATCAAGTTACTTCCTGTTAGATTTTTGTGTGTGAGGTAGAAGAGGTAGGGGTAGGTGTGTGTGGTGGTGTTTTGCTAAATGTGTTTTAGGAAATTGAAAACTCAGTGAAACACTGAGAATTAGTGTGTGGTTTTGCAGATTTGGCGTGGGGTTATGGTGTTGTTATGGAAGTGTGTGACAAGCAAAGATTTAGTGTGTAAGCAGTTGAAAAAAAAAACTGTAGTGTATAGCCATATCAGTGTGCCTGTGGCAAGCCATGTGTCTGAGAGGCTGTGGGACTCACCTCGCTCTCCCTTTTCCCCTTCCGGGCCTTTGAATCCATTAAACCCTTTATCCCCATCACCACCTCTGGGTCCTGGTGAGCCCATGAAACCGGTTTCTCCGTGTTCGCCTGAAATACACAGTCTCTAAGTCAGCGCATGTGTGCCAGTGAATTTGCATAAGGTCTCAGCGCATTAATGAAGGTTCGACACCAGGCACTGCACTTGCTCCCACTGACACAATTACCCTAATACAGTACAAATCCCTGTCTGAATGGTTCTCTACAGAACAGACCGAAGCCTACGTCTAATTGTTTGTTGTCAAACCAGTGCTCCTCAACCCTGAGTGTGTGTGTGTGTCTGTTCACATAACTTGAGAACTACTCATACATCATGTAACTATCTATCTGTAAGTGTGTGTGTGTGTGTGTGTGTGTGTGTGTGTGTGTGTGTGTGTGTGTGTGTGTGTGTGTGTGTGCACGCGCACGTGTGTGTTGAGATTGTTTGGAATAGTGTGTGTGTGTGTCTGTTCACATAACTTGAGAACTACTCATACATCATATAACTATCTATCTGTAAGTGTGTGTGTGTGTGTGTGTGTGTGTGTGTGTGTGTGTGTGTGTGTGTGTGCGCACGCACGTCTGTGTGTTGAGATTGTTTGGAATACTGATAATAAAAGAAAAGAAGCTGCTGCTTGGGAATAAATCCGATTCCCTCCACCACACTGGCTTTACATTCACTCAGTGCTCAGTCTTTCTTTTAACGCAGGTAATTCATTCTACATACAACTGGGAAACTAGGACACAGACACATCCTATGTGTTGGCATCACCTTTGCGTCCTGGGTTGCCCGATATGCCTGGTACTCCTGGAGGTCCAGCATTGCCACTCGATCCAAGCGGCCCTGGGGCACCTTGGTCTCCTTTGGTTCCAACATCTCCTGGCATAGGCAATGCTGTCCCTTTATCACCCATGTCACCTCGTGGCCCTATACATCACCACACACACACACACACACACACACACACACACACACACACACACACACACACACACACACAGTAAGTTCCTATACCTCATAAAAATATAGTTTAGTATAGTATAGTAGCATCTCACATGTAGGCACATAAACACACATACCTGGTGGTCCATCTGATCCTGGGACACCATGTTCTCCACACTCTCCCGTTCTGAGTTCCTTACAATCCTCACCTTTTAGACCAGGCGCTCCACCAGGACCCGGGGGTCCTACAGGATGGACAGATATGGTGAGCAAAAAGAAGGAGGGGTGCAATAAAGCCATGGGAGACAGTGTCAGAATATATGCCAATGCCGGTTAAAGGTTGATGGTGAGGCCAACAGTTTATCCTTTAGATAGCTGTAGGTGGATATACACAGGAGAGGTGTTAAATTATTTGTGCGATAGGTAAGGGATTTTCCAAGCCATCACATCAAACATCAAAAATAAAATCAGCAAAAAATGCTTTGTGAGCATTTCTCTGAAGTTTTCAAGCAAGCAAACAGCAAGCTTTTGATGTGGGCATCCACACAAACAAATTCTTCAGTCAATAGTCGTTTTGTTCTTATGTTGCTGTGGCTGTTTATGATCCACTCAGCAACATAAGCAAACACACCCTTGATGAGGGCACCAACAAATACCAACAAATTCTTAGGTCATTCCCCTCCGTTGCTCTAGCCGTTTAAGATCCGATCAACAACACAACCAGCCATCACACGAGCCCTTGATCAAGAAACACATTCAGGTTGACATGACACCAAGTAGTCTGAGAGCGTCCCCAGCCATAGCCATTGGCTTGCCTTTTTAGCAGCCTCTGATAACTCTTTTACAGCTCCTGCCAGTGACCGTTCTCGAAAACCAAAATTCAACAGAAGTGACCGACTTTTGCTACAAAGCCCCTAGCACCTGGTCTCCACTGGTCTTGCGTGTACTGCGCCCACCACATTCCCTTACCTCTGCTACCAGTTCTGCATAGTTTAACTTCTTCTTTGCAAAGGCTTTCTCCATCACATCTTCGAAGGGAATAGCTAGCTCAATAAGTTAGCTCACACTCTGAACACAATGTCTGGTCTCTTAAGCAGCCACAACAATACACTCTGGAAATTGCATTTTCCTTTCAACGTCCACCAGGAGTTTCCAATCCAGTGCTTTGCCCCATTTTCCTGTATTGCTTGTATCTGTCCGATGGCTACTTCTCGCAGCGGCAAAATTATATTGTCCCGGTCATTCGCCGGCAAGTAGTTAACCTCAACTCTCTTGTTCTCAAGCAAACCCGCATGTGATTTTAGAACCTGATAATGTCTCCAGGTAAAGTGACCCTAGGTCCAGAAAGAATATGCTTTAAAGAGCCATGACCCATAAATAGCGTACAGCTTCTGTCTTCACGGAATAATCACTGACATAAAGAGATAAGTATATAACATAAATGTTTGTTTTTTCCTATGTAAAAGGGTGTGTGTGTACCGGTGAATCCATCCTGGCCTTTGGGGCCTTTGGGACCCTGTAATCGAGGCCCAGCGGGGCCTGGATTTCCTCTCTCTGCTTTATCCCCTTGGGCACCTGGAGGACCACGGTGGCCTGTAAACCCAGGCCCTGAGGAGATAAGAGGACACGCGCATGCGCACACACACACACACACACACACAAACATATATGCATAATGAGGACATTCCACAGAATTTGACATTTAAACAACATCGCATGCACACACTATACTAAGACATACATACACATACACTTACCTGGTGATCCAACCTCACCCTTAACCCCCTTCAGACCGTCCAGGCCATGCAGTCCCAGTGGCCCAGGAGGACCTGCAACAGACCCAGCGAGGTCCACACATCAGGACAGTGCAGGAGTGTGTGTAAGTGTCAGGTAAGTGAATATCTATTCCCTTTTCTGTAAAACATCTTCAGAGTGGGCATTGGAGTGTGTGTCTATTGAAATGAAATCAGGATTAATGAATTATCATACCGGATATGTAATCATCCCACCTCTTGTAACTTTCAGCTCAAGTGCTTTTAACACAATGTCTTATTCTCTACACCTGACTATCATATGCATTTGTCATGTATACTGACTAGGGTTGGGTATCGTTTGGGTTTTATCCGATACCGGTGCTAAATCGATACTTTTAAAACGGTGCCGGTGCCGAAACGGTGCCTGAACCGGTACTTTGTTTTTAAAATGTTTTAAATTAAAACATTTTTTGATTTAAGACAAATTTGAACATGAAATTGAACTGTTATATTCAATTTACTATCAATATCTCATTGCTCCTACGAATAATACATTTAAATGTTAAAACAGCTTGCCATGCATGCACACACAATGGTGAGCTCTGCTTGTAAGTTTACCCAGTGTAGGCAGTTTGCCATAATGTATGTTAAAACCGCTTGCCATAAAACTGCCAGGTCATGGACAATGGCATTTGCAAGCAAGCTAATCTAACAGGGACTCTATTTTCCAATTAATTCAGTGTGTTCCCAAATGCTTCAAGAAATGTCATGTCATAACCCATAACACGCAGTAGTTTTGAACATGTTAGGCTACATGTCGGTGTTGAAGTGTTTAGATTCCCAGCGCTAGCCTAGTAGGCATTTTAACAGCAACTATGGCTATGCGCTAACACCAGTCAGCTGAGTTAAATTAGCGATAACGTACGGAGATGGTTTCGTAGCTTCTTTGACAGCTCAGTGACATCAGGTATGTAACCTACACATTTATGTTTTTGCCAGCTAACTTTTAACATATTTATATCAATAATTATAATATTATTATTAATATAAATATGTTAAAATTATTTATATTATAATATTAATATAATGCCATTATGTTGTTTAACACACTGTGAAATAAAGTTTTCACCTTACAACTTTGCTGATAACATTTGAAATAAATGTCAGTTAGCGCATTAGCAAGGATATTGTGTAATGTATAGGCTAGCCTACTGTTGATGTTGTTTCAGCCTTTTGCTTGTGTGTAGTTAGGCCCACTGCTAGATTTTGACAGGAGCTCGCGATATAGCTTTAAATTAAGCTACTTGGGCTCACGCAAGCTGTCAAACACTGTCCACTCGCCTATGTGGTGCACCCCTCTGGTATATACATCCAGTGTTTATCCTATGTTAGCTAACTGTATCTGGATGTTTTGCTATCAGAGCAAGACGTTAGAGATGGCGCATGACATGCAGTGATGCCTCGTATAAAAAAAATAAATTAAAAAATGATATTTAAGCACCGAAATGAGGCACCGTAATCCACGTTGTTATTCGATGCAGTTACTACCGCTTGTGTCGGCACCGGTGTCATATTAGAACCGTGTTTCGGTGCCCAACCCTAATACTCACCTTACTGTCCTGGATTAACCCTAGACAGATGGATCAGGCCCTTGAGTCGTGGATCTGCTCGAGGTTTCTTCCTATATGTATCTCCAATTCTAGGGAGTTTTTCCCTCACCCCTGTTACCCATGGGCCTCTCTCTTTCTTTTCTTTTCTTCCTTTCTTTCCTTTTTTCTCTGATTGCCCACATTCTCTAAAGCACCATGATACATGTGTAATGTTTTGGTGCTCTATAAGCACAATAAATTGAATTGAATTGAATTGAATGACAAAGTAAGAAATATATAATATGATGGAAACTAAGAATGAATGTGTTTGTCCAGATACAGCATTGTCATGCATGTTATTCATATATTAACATAAACTGGATGGGATGATTGGAAATTCATTTGAAATATTTCAAACACACCGCTGAAATGAAATACTTACAAACATCTTCACTCGATGGGGGACCATACAAGCCAGGTACGAGCCACTTTTGCTCTCATGTTCAAGACAGAGGCTAATGTGTGTGTGTGTGTGTGTGTGTGTGTGTGTGTGTGTGTGTATGTTTGTGTGTTGTGTGTCTGCATGTGTGTGTATATGTGTACTACCTTGGAGTCCTTTGAGTCCAGGTCTGCCTTCACCCCCAGGCAGTCCAACCTCGCCCATTGGACCCTCTGTGCCAGGCTTACCTGCTATGCCTGGAGGACCTGTTACACCTGCAGGACAATGAAAAGATCAGTATGTTTGTGTGTGTGTGTGTGTGTGTAGTAATGTGTCCAAACGGATGGTGAGACTCAGGCAATGATACTCAAGTTGACGTAATTCTTTTTTAAAAATTATTATTAAGCTACCGGCAGGTTTAGGCAGCAAACAAAACAGAAAACATTAAACAAAAACTCTGATCAAAACGAAAAACAAACATGGGACAATGCCCGCAATATGTTATGCCATTGGTCCCCACCAAACCACAGATAATAAATCAGAATCAGATAATCGGCCCGTATATAATGTCCAGTTTTTAACCCAAACTCCGGTCCCATTGTTCTACCACTGGCGGGAATGCACTAGGCCCAGTGACAGACGCGGTGCGCTCTGTCACAGTGTGTGTGTGTGTGTGCACGTGTGTCAACATGCGTATACACAATACATGCATTGTATGAAACAGAGATATTCCTCTACCTGGAAATCCTGGTACACCTGCATATCCGCGGGCTCCTGGCTCGCCTTTAGTTCCATTGTTGCCAGCGCAACCTCGATCACCCACCTCACCTGGGTCACCTGGGGGTCCTACAAAAGCCAGCAATGTTAGTGTCCACAGGCTTGTCCTTTACTACTGAGTGCTACACTGTCAGCATGCACCCCCTTCCACTGAGTAGTGCATTCTAATCTGTCTAAGTGGTGAAAACCTAGTGTCAAGTCTGACATGAACGTAGACATAAGACTGTAGTGTTTACATAAGTTCTCCACAAATGGCTCCACAGATGCTTCACTACTTCCCTTCATGAACACAGAAATGTGAGGACTTACCTGGTGGTGAGTTGTAACCTGTTGGGCCTTTGTCCCCTGGAGATCCTGGAGAACTAATAGAATCACCCGGATCACCTGACATGATGACAGAGTTAGTGTGTGTGTGTGTGTGTGAGAGAGAGTCGAAAAGAGTAATTATTAGGCTTTATTACACGGCTCTTCAGAGTGCTGCAGAAAGTTCCATTCACATGAATGGGCCTTCCCAACGTTCAGAGGTCTGTTAAATCTATATAATAACCGCTGCAAAGTATATAATGACCGCTGTCAATGGCAACGGGTTTTGTGCTTTTGATTCACGTCTTTCAAATCATTCCGCAAGAACTATGTTTGCCTTATTGCAATGGAATTTCATTGAAAGTGAAAGTCAGCTAGTAAGACGTTACCACGCAACACCTGAAACTGGCAAGTTCTGTCTGTGTGGCAAACTATTTATTTTGTCAGCGGAAGCCACAAAATGGTAGCCAAGTCATTTTTAAAGATTCTATTCTCGTTTTGGGTAGGTAGCCGTATAATAAGCGTCGGGGTTCTGTTCGTTATTTTCCGATAATTACCGGTGGACAATACATTATTCCTTACATAATACACTGTCTATCAGATACAGAGTGATTGAGGTGGTCTTACAGGTCAAGAGACAGACAGAAGGAAGGGACAGACAGATTCTCAAACATCCCTACCTTTTTGACCTTCTTCTCCATCACGGCCTCGTTGTCCTACAGAACCCTCATTTCCAAGCGCTCCCTGTAAGGACAACAGTTTAGCAAGTTCACACTGACCTACTAAGAATTAAACCTAAATAAAAGAAGAAGTTATAAACCAACTATTTACTTTAAACAATGTGACACATCAATGACTTAACTGACCTCATACATCACAATATCTCTCTTCTTCAAAAGCTCTACAGCAACAGACTGTCTTATGCATTTACACAAATCAAAACCTGAGGCAGGGCATGATTAAGGGTTGTATCAGCGTTGATGTTCAAACAAAACAGAGAGCTAGCTCGCTACTCCCTCCCCCTCCCTCCCGTTCAATTAAAACTCTCCTAAACGTGCATCTCGTTGGTTATTGGTTGAAACACTTTATTTTGCCTTTGAGTGGGTTGTACAGATCTCGGAGCCTAGGCTGCCTACAGATACACGTTTTTTTGACGGCCTGCTTATGGGGCAGACAGCTAGCGGATTGTTAGGAAAGATTAGACGAATGTGATCATTTATGTTTGGGCCTTTTTTGGACCTGAAATCGCTGATACAACCTTTAACCTAACTACTCAGTCCTGCTGCTGATATGCATAGCTGTGTTCTGCCTTCTCACCACTTCCCCTTCTCTTCCTGGCTCCCCGTTGTTGCCCGGAAACCCGAGTCCCCCCTGTAGGCCTGGTGCTCCAGTTGCTCCATCCCTTCCCCTGCGTCCCTGCTGGCCGGTGGGGCCAGCGAATCCCTCTTGGCCAGGATAGCCCAGGAGGCCCTGTTTGCCAGGCAAGCCCTTGTCACCTGAGAGAGGATAGGTAAGTGGTGAGACTAGTCTTGCATGAAACCTTTTTAGGACCCATTACAAGAGCAATCGACTGTTCAGTTGTGATTATAGGCCTACTTTTATAAAGGCAAGGACTGAGGCAAGGAAAGGCAAGGACTACTGTGACAATAGTACCTACCATCTCAGTGTGCTTCCTCCTTAGCTCCACATGAGCGTACTCTATCTTCAATTGACATACTCAGATTAAGTTTTTATTGTGGATGGTGATCTTGATACCCACAAAGGCTTGTCAATGTTTTTGGCTTATCCCTTAAAGGTTGGGTAGAAGATTCATTTTTTCTATATTACCTGAAATCCCTTTTACATGCAAATAGCAACCAATCAATTAAATGCTCTGACATCCAAATCGTTTGAGGTTGAGAGTGAATGAATGAATGAATGAGCCAATTACACTGGGGGATGATTAGGAGGCCAGATTGAATGAGTTGGGAATTTAGCCAGAACATTGGGCTGTATTATTTCCATACTGTATGGACCCTTTCAAGAGAGTTCCATTATCAGCATCATAGTTGGCCCCACAAGACTTCCTTTTTAACATTCCATATGTTATCTTAATGCAGAGGAAGTAGATTGGGGCCCAAATAGAACGTTCAAGCATTGTTTTTGTTTACCTTGTTGAAAGGGTCCATTGGGTTAGACTTGGTGCTAGACATGCTGGAAGTCATAGGCTTTAAATCTTCTGTATGGCGATTGCGAATATGAAATTATAGCCAACGATGAACACTTAGTTGAAGTCTGACTTACCTGATCTGGTGTTTTTTTCCCCCAAATGTATTTTTCCATTTTAATTCTAGTATTTGTCATGAAGTGTTGTGCTGTGCAATCGTTTAGAAAAACAACATTAGTTTGAAACACCAGTGTGTTTCCATGTAGCCAGCCCTGGATGAGCTAGTTTTTGCCTTCCACGTTCCACAGCCAGGTTATGCTCTGTACATTTTGTACTCATGGTTAAGGGCAAAATAGTATTTGAGTTTAAGTTGGGTTCTGGTGACTTGATTCCAATATGTAATATATTTTCCTTCTCAGTGTATTATCATTTTATTAGGGTGGACTTTCTCTGGATTTCTTTAGTTGTATACTCTCAAAAATCTATCTTTTTTTGACTGTGCTTTCCAGAAGCTACTAGTCTACATTTAATACTTCATTTGATATGGGTATTGTAAACTACTTCCTCCATGTCTTCTTTTGCCCTACGATGTATCTAATGCAGCTGTATTCTTTGTTTTGTAAAGCATTGAGAACAACTCATTCATATACAGTATGTTTCCAAACAAAAAAACTGTCTCACCCCACCCTCAGCTCAGGACCCAACGTACCTCGAGGTCCTGTGAATCCAGGAGCACCTGGAAGTCCAGGGAATCCGGGCCAGCCTTTGATGGGGATGAAAGTGGTTTTTCCTGGCTCACCAGCTATGCCTTTGTCACCTGCAGAAACGCCATATAACACCTCTCATTCTGAGCCCAGCTTTCCAACAGTTTGTAACCTGCCTGGCTAAACAATGTTCTTATAACACAGCATTCATTCCCGTCTAAATTCATCTCTTTATTTAAGAGTGGCACCTTTTGATTAGCTGTACAGTACGTCATATTTGTTATGTATTTGGTCATTTTGCCAGGCAGACTAGTGTGGCTGAGTGTGTGAATGCTGGACCTCTCTCTCCTGGCACTCCGTTGGGTCCTGGGAACCCTGGCCGACCATCGGAGCCCCGCTCTCCCTTCCTTCCTGCAAGTCCTGTAGCACCAGGTGGTCCAGTATCCCCTGGCAACCCCTTCCAACCGGCTGGTCCTTTTGGACCTGCAATGCAACATGACAAATTGTTATCACTGTCATATGATCTAAAGAGACACACTGCCATCATGTACCGGTACAAACACTTTCCATGGTACTTCGAAAGTCATACTGTCATAGTCATAGAGTCATACCCACTACTGTACATACAGTACTCTCTATTGTACAAACATTTTCAACTTTCTTTCTAAAAACAGGGCATTTGAGAGAAAGTTTTTGTTAGTAGCAGGTGAACATCTCTGGGCCTCCATTACTCACCTTTCGGTCCCAAGGATCCTGGCTGTCCATTTTCTCCATTTAGCCCCTGTTCCCCCCGGGAACCTGGGAAGCCTGGTGCTCCTGGGTTTCCGGGCTTCCCTGGAGGCCCAGGCTGTCCCTCGCCAGGGGGACCTGGCAGGCCCTTCATACCTGGCTCCCCTTTCTTACCTGTAAAACACAAAAAAGAAACAAAAACAGAACACACACACACACACACACACACACACACAAAGAGTCATACAGAGACACACACAGATTGTCAGATAGGTGTACTCATAGAGAGACACACACTTTCTCCCATGTGCGTAAGGGTGCGTAAGTCAAAAAAAGCGTGTAACTATGCTCATTTCAGCCTCCGCAAATTCTCCCCTCTGTAATTTATGCGCGATAGAGGGAGTTAGGCGTTTTGGGAGGAGCAACCCCAAAATCTGGGCGTTTCTTATACAACTCACATTCTGCCACTGACTTAAGCACCTTTCCAGCGTCATACCCTGGCATATTTCCCATCATTCATTGAATGAAAGTGCACGCACATCTGCAAAAAATGAAACAGGTAGCCTATAAGGCTGAGCCAACATATGAAAAAAATAAAGAGATACCCACACACTGTTATATAAGCCCCCAGAGTGTTTCCTTCAATTTCCCGTTTTTTTTTCCGCCATTACCTTATCCATGAGACTACATTGTTAAATAGTAAAAAGCCTGATATAATCACCCACTTTGGATATTGGAGCTTACCGACTGTGCATCTTCAGTTTTAACGTGACGTCATAATCCCATAGCCTATTCATTCGAATCTGTCCATTTCTTTCCAACTTGACCGAAGTCATCCACACATTTGCACAGACGTCTGCATTATTGTCGAGCAGCATAGTTTATATTCTCCTGTCTCTTGATTCGTTTGTAATGGAGGTTGGCATTGTTATGCCAGTCTCTCTACTGTATTCGAAGCTGCAGGTGTCAGTCTACAGAATCGTTAGCATAGATAAATTGATATTATGAGAAGCAGCTGTCATTGAAACATTCTTTCTCTACACTGAGTTTTTAAATTATGAATCTACACACCTCAAGCATGTCGTCTTGACTCTTTATAAACTAACCTCAAAGCAAAAGTGAAATTTCGTGAAGTCAATTCTTTGATAGGCTATGTGATGACACACCATTTTACTGTAGGCCGTTCTCTATTCAATTCACCATGTTATGTTTTCAAAATCAATGACTGGTTTGTGTTCGTTCTGGATTTAAATGGCATTCAGAGGGTCAATGAGAAAGTCCACATTCCACGTTTTCATATCAACCTAAATTAATGAGGTGTTGGATCAGTCTGGTTCTATTCTATATCTAAGGCCGCCTTGATTTCGAACTTGCGCGCTGTGGGTGTGACAGAAGCGGGAAAGGGAGAATATGCCAAACTGAAAAGTACGTAACTGATGCGTGTAAAAAAAAACGTGCGATTTACACACAAATGGGAGAATTCGCCCCTTACTGCATATTAACATAATAATAATATATGGAAATTAAGTCAGCTTGATGAGAACAAAATGCTAACCTATCATGTACAGGTACACAACAGGACTGAAAAAGGGAAAGTGATTCAGAGGAATAATCTATGGACAGGTTTACTAAAGTGCATGAAAGACAGTCAAGCACAGACATGTTCATCTATGTACAACCTCTCGACTAACAGGGAGGCTACACTGGTCGAGCAACTGAAGCGCTCCGCATAGCTGCCGTTATAATCAATAGAAATGGCTACACCAGACATGATAGCAGCGCATACCTTCGAACAAATAAGACCAGTTGAACTATTTTTACACTCCGTGAATGGAGCACTTTAGTTACGTGCCTTGTGTAGGCCGGGCCTAACAGAAAGGTAGTCTAGCTGGACGCACCTGCCTGCCCATCATTGCCCTTGCACCCTGGTGGACCATGTGGGCCATTTGGACCGTTCGGACACGAGAGAGGGCTGTCTCCTTTTGGCCCATCTCTGCCTCTGTAGCCGTAAGCCCCTGCCCGCCCTTTGCCTCCTGGTACTCCATTCCTTCCAGGCAAACCTATAGAAAACAACCCCAGGAGAAAAAAGCTGAAGCAATACCTCCAAACACCCAGTAAAGAAAAACCAAGACACAGAAAAGCCTGCATGGTTGCAAAGAAAAACTACAGTGGTTTCAGTGTCATATCACAGATGCTACAGAACAGAACAGAACAGCACAGCACACACACACATCTTGCATTAGCACCATCTAAACAGCTAAGTGAAAATATGGATCAAGGGGGAAACCCATTGCCAGTAGAGAGATCATGATGGTCATACCCGGTGCACCCGGTGCGCCTGTTGGTCCGCGTAGGCCCATGGCTCCAGGAAAGCCCGGACGTCCACTATCCCCGATCAGACCCGGATACCCAGAAGTGGAGGGCCCGTTGGGTCCCTTGAGTCCGGAGGGACCATCGCTGCCGGGCGGGCCTGGGGGGCCATCGATGCTGGGCCCCTCTGGACCCCGTTGGCCTGGATCTCCACTAAACCCGGGAGGACCTGATGTGTGGACACATTGTTGAGAGTGTATGAGCATGAGACAGTGGTGTTTCTGTGTGTGTGTGTGTGTGTGTGTGTGTGTGTGTGTGTGTGTGTCCATGCATGTGTGTGCATGCGTGTGTGTTTGTCTGTTTGTACTGATGTTAAACCATAAACCAGGTTTCCCAGGACCTTCTCTCTCTTATTAATTAATTATGCTCTCTTTCATATGCATGTATGTGCATGCTTTGTGTGTGTGTGTGTGTGTATGTGTGTGTATGCATGCGTTTGTGTGTGTGTGTGTGTATGCATGCGTTTGTGTGTGTGTGTGTGTGTGTGTGTGTACCCAGGCTTCCTCGTGGTCCTGGTTGTCCTAGTTCTCCCCTCTCTCCTTTGGGGCCGTTGTACCCTGGAGGTCCTCTGATCCCACTGGGGCCTTGAAGCCCTCGGGGACCTGTAATAGAGAGAATAAGAGAAGGAGTGAATGAATGTAGGGAGGAAAAGAATGAAAAAGGGACACAGACTACAAAAAGGACAACAGCATAGAATATATAATGCAACTGTGGAATGAAAGCTTTACTGTAATTCTGAAACAGTACAGCTGGAGTGGCTAGGACACAACACTGTTTCAACTTTTTTCTTTTATTCAAAACATTATAGAACTTCACAGCATTCAACAGCTCAGTAACGTGGCTCAATGAGTACATTACGTCCACCATAACTCAGTACAATACACTCACACGCACATACACACACACACACAAACCTGGTGAACCACGTTCTCCTTTGTCCCCAGGTGGTCCTGGGTTCTTTTGAGGGCAGGGGAAGGTGTCACCTGCAGGAGAGATAAACAGGAAGCAGAATTATTCATGAGCTCTGATCTATTTCTTGTATAGTTAATGGAAGAGAGAGAAAAAACAGATATGGCCATTTCTGGGATCTCAATGGTGGTATACTATTTGTGACCCCATTTTGTCTGTGTATGATAGAACAGCGGCTATTTCCACCAGACTGCATGGCTTTGAGGGGTGGGAACAGTGGGAAAGCCTCCATTAATGAACAATAATACGCATGATCCGACTGAATCAATAACACTACATTCTTGAAGGTAGCCAAAATGGCATCAGCTAGGGATCAATTCTGCTTATATATCTCCAGCCTGAATGCTATAAGGGGTCAATATATTTCCTTCATGGTGTCATGGTGTGTGTGTGTGTGTGTGTGTGTGTGTGTATGTGTGTGTGTGTGTTTGTGTGTATGTATGTGTGTGTGTGTGATTGATGGTCTGATGTGTGGTCTTTTCTCCACACCTTACCTGGATTTCCTTTTGGCCCTGGCAGTCCGACTGGTCCTGGAGAGCCATCATCCCCTGCAAAGCCCCGCAGCCCTGGAGCGCCAAGCACACTTGCCCCTGGGGGGCCATCTGGGCCCCTGAGGCCCTTTGCACCAAAGTATCCAGGATACCCTGCATCCCCTTTATCCCCGGGGTAACTTTCTCCCTGAGGGGGGCAACAGATTGATTATTGCAGTCTCTAACTGGACACATACTGAACCAATCCCAGTCTGGCTATTCTAACACTCCCTCTCCCAATGTGTTTTTGTGTGTGTGTGTGTGTGTGTGTGTGTGTCTGTGTTTGTGTTTGTCTGTATGTGTGTGTGTGTGTGTGTGTGTGTGTGTGTGTGTGTGTTTGTCTCTGTGTGTGTGTGCACATGTGTGTGTGTTTGTCTGTGTGTGTGTGTGTGTGTGTCTTGTCTCACTTACCTTAGGCCCCGGTGGTCCAGGCTGTCCATCACTGCCTCCGATTCCCAGCCTGCCTGGTAATCCTCGGCGGCCTACAGACCCTCTTGGCCCAGACTCACCTTTTTCACCTTCTAAACCAGTACAGTAATCAGTAGACCACTTGTCAGAGACCACTCGTCAGAGTGAAGATAATGCATTGCATGGGCATATTTGTGAGTGAGCATTCAAAACAAATCATGGATTATATCATTTGATGGCGATTCATTGGGTTCATTGGGGGGGATTTTCCCATGTGCGTAAGGGTGCGTAATGCTGCGTAAGTAAAAAAAAAGCGCATACCTATGCACATTACACTCTGCGTAAATTCTCCCCTTTGCTTCAATTTGTTATTTACGTAGGAGTTACGCGTTTTGGGAGGAGCAACACCAAAACCTGGGTGTTTCTTATGTATACAACTGTTGCGTGCATTCTGCCATGGCTTAAGCACCTTTCCAACTACGCACTCCGGAGGGCTGTATTAAGGTCGAGCGCCACTACAAGGTGAAACAGCATATTGCTCTATGTCGGCAGCAGCCCTATTTCTAAATACATAAAAATACACATGTTACACAGAACGATACAAATTAACATTACAGTATCAATTTTGGTGCTTAATATGCTGATAAAGCTTCATGTTTTCCCCCATTACAGTGTTACACGGTGCCATATTTCCCAACATTACCTTATCCATGAGACTACATTGTTAAATAGTGAAAATCCCGTTATAATCACCCACTTTGGATATTGGAGCTTACCGACTGTGCATCTTCAGTTTTAACTTGACGTGAAGTCATAATTCCATAGCCTATTTCATTCGAATCTGTCCATTTCTTTCCAACTTGACCAAAGTCATCCATACATTTGCACGTCTGCACTACTGTCGAACAGCATAGTTTATATTCGCCTCTCTCTTGATTTGTTTTAATAGAAGCTGGTATTGTAATGCCAGTCTCGCTACTGTATTCGAAACTGCAGGTTTTAGTCTACAGCTTCGTTAGTATAGATAAATTGATATTATTAGAAGCAACTGCCATTGAAACTTTCATTCTCAACAGTGAATTTTTAAATTATGGATTTACACACCTCAAGGATGTCGTGACTTGACTTGTTTATAAACAAACCTCAAAGCAAAAGTGAAATTTCTATGTGATGACACACCATTTTACCTTTGCCTTTGCTATTCAGTGCTTACGTTTTCAAAATCAAAGACTGCTTGTGTTCTTCCTGGATTTAAATGGAATTCAGAGGGTCAATGACAAAGTCCACGTTCCAAGTTTTCATATCAACCTAAATTAACGAGGTGGTGGATCAGTCTGGTTCTTTTTTAAATAAATCACACCTCTTTCACAAGGCCGCCTTTATTTTGAACTTGCGCACTGTGGGTGTGACAGAAGCGGGAATGAGAGAATACGCGTAACACAAAAAAAGTGGGTAAAAAAAAGCATGATTTACGTGCGAATGGGAGAATCCCCCCATAGTGCATTACATTAGAATTTTGTGTTTGTTTTCATGTTCTTGTGCTTGTGCTTATGCTTGTGTGTGTGCGTGAGTGTGGGTGTGCGTGAAAATCAGACAAATCAGAAAATCACATTCATGATGCCCTAGATATCCACAAATATGAATATGATACATGTTGTGCGTGAATAAGATGTGTAGTGTACATTGAATGTATTCACAGAAAGGTATGTTGTTGAATAACATAAAATGATAAATGTTTGAAAGGTTTGTACAGGTCAGTTTACCTGGCCCGTTGACGAAGACTGTTTCACCTTTCTGACCCTTTTCTCCTATCGGACCTTCAGATCCAGGAAAGCCCTGGAATAACACAGAGAGTAAATGGATACTTGCACATTGATACTTGTGGAATGCATTCCAGGCCAGCTCTTTCTTTCCTGCTTTCTCTCAAGAACTGGGATTGTTGATGCTGAGGCTCCATACAACAAGGTGAGCTATTAATTCCGTTGATTTTTCACATAGATCTCTGTTTCTCGAGGTCACGAGTACTGTTGGAATGGAATAAAACGAAAAACAATCGGTGTACTCAGTGACCTCGTGAAAAATCGCCGGAATTTTTTTCTTTTAAAGGTGCCCTGCCACACAAAACCGTTTTTACTTGTATTTTTTCAAATATGTTAGGTCCATATGTGGACATGTTTGTGTTAGGTTGTGAATGTGAAAATGAACTGCTACCTCTTCTGTCAGCTCTAGCCACTGAAAAGTAATAAGCGGAGAAATCAGGGCAATTACAAAAGCTGGTCAATCTGACGTGGTATTGACTAAGCTCATTATTCATGAGCTCGCTCAGTTGAGACCGCGCTCACAGAATTCGTCTAGCTCAGTGACAGTTTTCGTATAAGGATGGTTGAACGTCAACCTGCTTATGCGCTATGCACAAATAGAACTTCAACAATGCACATGCTGCCCAAGAACCCAGAGTTGAGGATCAAATGGCTTCCTCATAAATACCCTTTAATTCAACTGTTCTCCTTGACTTCAGGAGCCCCTGGACATCCAACATTTGCGTGTTCCCTCCTTGACTGCTTAGTTCCTCAGTGCTGAACACTAGCTGCATGGTGCCCTCTCCTCTAGTCTATCCAAGCATGCTAGGCTCTCCTTATACTGAAAGGGGATACTGATGTTGGTCTCTGGTGCTACTGTTGTGTCATGTTGAGGCATGTTGAGGTCAATGCAGGGCCCCTGTACTCCTAACATCAACCTGACACTGTTTCCTTCCTTGGACGGCTTCCTCAAAGCTTTCAGTGCAGTTTCCATCCTCCATCCACATAAGCAAGTGTGAAGTGTTCCCTTCTGCTCTGATCATACCCATGTACAGCACATGACCTGTGTCTCAAAGGATATGTTCAAAATAAAGAGAGAGAAATCTGCTTCATGCTGACTTCATCTTATATGATCAGTTCCATTCCACCTTCATGCATGTGCACATGTCTCTAAGAACTCTCCTCACAGCTATGATAGCCGGTGGTGATTGGTGATTGGTGCTGGTTGCAGCAGGCTTGAGTACTCACAACTGGACCGACCGCACCCGGACGGCCTGGGAACCCGGGATCGCCACTGAGTCCTGAGGCTCCTGGGTTACCCAGAGCGCCTCTCGGCCCCTGAGAACCTCTGTCTCCGGGGGGACCAGGAAAAGGTTCGTTTGGACATTGACAGTCACCGAAACTACCTGTCCACACAAATACAGTCACACAGAAATACATTAAGAAAGGTACACACAGACAAACACAGATACAGGCACACAGAGATAAAATAGTTCACTAGTTCGCCTATTGGATTGTTTAGGCTGAGTGCAGAGAATAGTTTGGCTGGGTAGCTGGCCATGGTCCTGGGATGCCATTAGCGGAAATCACATGCGCGTGCCATGATGTACGCTAACAACTCTTATGGATATACCACAGATATGGTAATTTAGAGCTTAGAGCTGATAATGAGGAGTGAAATGGAGGAGCAGGAGAGGATGTGGGAAGCTTTGCAACTCCAGTGTGACGTAATGGGCAGTATGGAGGGTTTTATTCCCCACGAACGGAAGTGAGTGATGGCTGTCAGTCAACCCTATGGGCTCCTCCCAAACTTTGTTTAGAAAACATCATTTAAATATGTTATGCAGTGATAATAATAATAATAATAATATGTTTCTTTTATATAGCGCCTTTCTCAAACCCAAGGTCGCTTTATATAGTAGGAAGGCGAGGAAACACAATAACATACAAACAAAACAATGCAACAAAGACAAGTTATCTGTATGGAGCTATGTGTTGGGTGTGGAGAAGTGATAATTAAACAGAAAGGTCTTGAGATGTGCTTTGAAGAAAGATAGATGAGATAACCATATTACCATAAACATATTTACACAATGAATCAGTTTTCAGCTCGACAGCTTGGCTGCATGCAGATACCTGTGATTCCTTTATCGCCTCTGTTGCCCGGTGCACCTTGGTCTCCTTTCTCTCCTTCGGCTCCAGGATCTCCAGGCAGACAGTCCTTTCCTACAGAACATACACACACGCTGTTATACATGTCACCCTCATCTACTAATGTAATTACTAATCAGGTGCTCTAATTGTGGTTCCGTGTTACAGCAAGTATGCTTTGTCTTAAATTTCAGTTTCTCTGCACATGCACAGATCATTCATCGCAAACTGTTTTAGAATATGTCTACAGTACACAGCATGCAGGTATGCATGCATAAAACTGTGTGGCTACTGTTTCAGCTGAAGAGTTGTGATTTGGTATGGCTTCGGGGTTTGAGGATGAGGCTCACCGCAAACTAGTTCAGAGGCACATACAGCAACAAAGATCATGAGTCACGCGTTGATGATCTCATGTCGGGGAGGACACACAGTGATGACGTCACACCAACATGCAGATCAGACACAATATGGGTCAGCACAAAGGACAAACCAAAGGGTAAACAACAACCAGACATTAAACACCAAACAACAAGGAGGGAGAGATTGTCAAGGAGGGTTGTGAAAACAACACAACTTGCATTGTTTTTTAACACATCTCTGTGTCCAGACAGAACATTCATTTTAAGAGTGTACATATGTCAATGTTTGCACATAGCAAAGTAGCCAAATTTGCGCAAGCAGCATGTTTTTACATGTTTGGTATGACATCAAACATGACAATATTAAAAGGGGGCAGTGATGTAACAGAACCCATGAGAAAGGTATGAAGATTACCAAAGTAGCTTTCCAGAAAATAAAAACAATGTTTTCAATTGTTTTCATTCATCAATGTTCAAAAGAAATTCACTAGAATTTCAGAAAAAAAGTTCAGCATTTAGAACAAACTGAGGCCAAATAATGTCACACATCCAACATACAATTAGGAACAGGGACAGAAAAAGACCACAACCCTTTACCTAATGACAACTGCACGAAAACACAGGGTTAACTCAGTTAGGACATAACTGAGGAAAAGGTGATTTAAAATCCTGAATCAATCAGCATTCTTCATAGTTTATTTTCAAATTATTATTATTTTTTTTTTACAAAAATAAATTAATATTATTATATGCATCAAATCATGCACCAATGTTTGTGCAATATTTGGTGCAAAAGCAACAACAAAAAATGTAATAATTAAGTACTTAATTGTAACATTTCAACCACATATCTATTATTGAGAGGTAAGGGGGCAGAAGGGAGGTTGGTCCTCATCATCTCCATACCATCAGGGCCAGGGGGTCCGGGTGAGCCTCTAGCACCAGGTGGCCCTTTTTTCCCTGGTTCTCCAGGCACAACATAGTCTGGTGCACCACCCCGATCCCCCTTCTCTCCGAGGGGGCCTGGTAGACCCACGAAACCTGGCTCTCCAGTAGGACCTGACACACACACACACACACACACACGCCACACCACACCACACAGAGTAAAAAGAAAGAGTGATTAACAGAGAGACATACTGTAACAATAGACATGTAAAGAGAGAGATAAATAAAACAGAGACAGAGAGAACAACAGCAACAGAGACAGAGAAATAGAAAGACTAGACAAAATAAGAGATAGATAAAAATGATTAAAAACAAAACCCTCTGTCACACCAAGAACAAAAGGGTCAGTATTATCCATGTATAATAGACTTCTCTTACCTGGGATTGAGACCCCACGCTCTCCTGGGGGTCCGTGCATCCCCATGTCCCCAGGGTCCCCTGATGGCCCAGGGAGACCGGGATCCCCAGGATCCCCTGTCATTCCTGATAAAACACACACACACACACACACACACAAAAACCAGACACACACACACACAACAACAAACCCAGATCCATGTGTATGAGCACAAGAAAAAAGGAACACATATTTACATATGATCACCCTAATCATTATGTGCAATTGATTCATTGAGCGTGTGTGTGCGTGTTACCTCTGTAGTCTTCTTGACTGTAAAAAGTCTGACCCTTGAACCCAATGTCTCCACTGTAGCCCTGTAAGACAATGGCACTTGACCTTCCCTTCATGATTGGACATAATGTATTTGTTCATTGTAACTGTTTAGCACAGAATTCATTTTTATTCAATCCATTTACTGTAGTCTTTTCACAGTTTTTTCTGATACCAGAAAAATGAGAAAGATATGGTACAGATATAGCACAAATGAAGGCTGAAACTCCTTATTTTGAGAACTACAGTATGTTTTGCATTTTGTTGTCCAGTGTAATGATTGATTGAAATGACACAGTGATTTGACTACAAGATGAGTCTGAAGGTAAAATCAGGGATTAAAGTGAAAAAATAAAATCGTTTGACTGAACTTTTTTCAGGCCATAAGTCATACGTTGTTCATATCTACCTATAGAGATAGCACCCCTTTTGCGGTCGCGACCTATTGGTTTTTAATGTACAAAAAGATGCAAACAGCAATGTAAAGCACCAAATAAACACCAAAACGAGGCTACAGGGTACTCTTAAGTTACTATAATAGTATAACTATAAGTATAAGTATGTATACTCTTTTGATCCCGTGAGGGAAATTTGGTCTCTGCATTTATCACAATCCGTGAATTAGGGAAACACACTGCACACACAGTGAGGTGAAGCACACACTAATCCCGGCGTGCCTACTGGTCGGGGTTCGAACCTGCAACCCTCCGGTTACAAGTCCGAAGCGCTAACCAGTAGGCCAAGGCTGCCCAAATGCCACCTATAGGTGAATGCATAGAACATAACAATCCTATGGTTCAGGCTTGGAATTTCACCATTCTGGGGGCAAGGCCACTTGGCCTTCAGTTGGGCATATTTGGTGGGGGGCACAAAGGCCACATGTCAGGGCACCAAGGCCAAAGTTAACTATAGCATATAAAAATGATCAAAGTTGTATTTAGCCTATTCACTGCAGTAGACTTGCATCACTGTATGAAACATGACAAAAACATGAAAAATGACATATTACATAGAACTGTAAATCTTCTGATCATCTAATAATTACAGATATCTAGGCTACATATAACAGTTATTTTATATTTGGCCTGCTATGAAATCATGTATTGAACAATTTAAGCACAGCTCAGCTTTAAGAAACTCAAATAGCCTAGATGCATGCTTAGCATTTTGTGATCATTAAGGCTACTTTAGCCAAACTGTTAGTCAGCTGTCCTCTGATTTACCAATATCTAGGCGATATTTGTAACATTTATTTTGTATTTGGCCCATTATGAAATCATGTGGAACAATTTAAACACATTGTAAAACTTAAAGCCCAAATTTGGAGACATCCATGCATGTCGAAATTTACTGCAAATTCGAAACTGGATTACTCTGGAACAGCTAACTGTACAGGGGACTGTTTTACACCTTTGTGTTCGGTAAGGTCTGCTGTTTATTCTTATATATGGTTTGTCATGTGTTAAAAGAAGGGTTTGTGAAGTATTCCACCGATATGAATGGGTAGGGAGATCATGGACGCAAAACCTTCAGTAGAATGTATGATTAAATTGAATTATATTGTTTACTTTTATCGCGAACCGATAAACAACACAAACACAGCAATTATCGGCTAACATCGTTTAAAAGCTGAGAAAAAGCTCTTTTATGTGATACTTGTGATGTCTGTGTGATGATGAGTAGGATACTTCGCGAGTAGTTAAACTGAGAAGAATGGGTGAATTTGGACGCACTTTCTTTCTTGCACTGTCGCTTTCTCCACTGCGTAAAAGACTAAATTAATTTGCGCTGTGAATGCTAAGATTATTTTGACAGGCCACAGGCCAAATAAAAATCGCTATTAGTAGGACGCAAAGCAGAATATTGAAAGAAGGGGGCACCAAGGCCACCGTGGCCTGTAAACCTCTGATTTTCAAAGGGCCATCACGGCTAAAGCACGAGGGCCATGGCCGTCGTGGCCGCCGTGAAATTCCTACCCTGCTATGGTTTGTGTACCCTGTAGCCTCGTTTTAATGGCCGCCATGTGAATAAGGCGAATTGAGAGTGTTCTTGATTGAGATTTAGTTTTCCTGATGAACAAAACAATATTTCAGTACCATCCCTGACCATTGCTGATTAGCCATTGCTGTTCTTTTCTACTGCAGCAATATTGTAGCAAGGCTTTAACTTACACTCTTATTTAATTACTTCAGGCCAAAAGTGTTTAAAGGGGAGATTTTTTTTCTTGTTAATATACAATTCAACACCAAGTAAAATCTATAAAATCAAGTTTGCAAGACTTCACATTTCCTCATCAAAGTAACGAATCAGAAAAGTCTAGATATTGTTCATATTTCCATTTGTTGCCTCATCCGCATTTAATGAAAACATAGTAATTTTGAGTTTTACAGACAACTCAGTTTTCCAATGAGCAGCAATACTGTGTGTGCTCATGCAGGAGGTCTGCGCATCTGATAACGACAATCTGGAGAGGGCGCTTTTGTCTTCAGCAACAGATTGTATAAGGTTGACACTTTTGTCACTATAATCCAACTTTTAGACCGTCAGACGTGTTCTTTTTTTTAAGCAACCGCCGCCCCAGGCCAATGAGACAAGCGTGACAACATAAACAAAGCGAAACTCATGGCTGACGTATCTTCTTGAGCGGTCTCTGATTGAGACACAGAAAGTTCTCAAGAACACTATAGGTCTTTAAACATTTACCATAACACACATTCATAGCCTGGCGAGGGCGCGTCTAGATTTCTAGGCTAACACATTCATCGGACCTAATATTTGTAGGCTAGTTGCCTTAAAAAAAGGAAAAGAAAAGGTGATAGACGCCCCCTCCTATTTTTTTTCTCACAGGATCTGCATCGATCTCAAATATGACATTTCTAAAATCAAATTGACGGAAATCCGTCGTACGACGGAGAACTTTAATCAATTGTAAAATCTGCTTTTGTGCATGTTGTTGCACAAAAACTGTAAATACTCCTACAAAGCCTCACTGAATTCATATAAACAGCGCCTCCTTGTGGTTATGCCATGATTACAGTCATAGCAATTAGTCACCAGGTGTATGATGGGGTGATTTCTGTTATCATTACATCTGTTTTAATGTGCAAAATAGATGAATGCAATGCAGGTTTGAATGGAACAAACCTTGGGTCCAGGTTGTCCAATGAGTCCAGGTAGACCGCCATCTCCAACAGGGCCCTGCCGAGCAGTGTAGTAATGTCATATCACGCACACACACACACACACACACACGCACACACACACACACACACACACACACACATACACAATAACCCGGAGTTTCATCAGGACCGGATGCAGTTTTGCTTCATCCTCTGCATGGCTTCATATCCCACAAGGAACATTTAATTTTTACCTGCTTCACTGTAATTGTGTGTATTTTACTTATTTTGTCTAACTTTGTGGTGCCAAAAGATAAAGTTAATAAGTCTACAGCTACATCTAGTGATGAACGACATGGGTCAAAGGATTGATGATTATGTGTTTGAAGAAAAAAAAAAAATGACAATTAGCCTATTTTGTATATACAGTCACAGTTTATTAGGTACACCTACCAAAACTGAATGCATTCTACTACAACAGCCCTGCAATAAACTGTATATTTTCAGTACAGTAGATTGGGGAGGAGCTTCATGTGCTACAACACATTTGTCCAACTCACAAGCATTGACTAGAGTGGCAGCTATCAGCTCCACCAACTGTGTCACAACCTACCCCTGATGGATGGAGGGGTGTTATTATGGTTCAGTGTGCGTTGGGACTGCCATACCAACAAAAAATCAGGATACAGTAATTGCACAAAGGCCCAAGGATGAGGCACACAAGCACACACACACACATGCACAGGCACAGCCACACGCACACACACATTCAGAGTGACTTACCATAAATCCAGGAAAACCTGGTGGCCCTGAAAGCCCTTGAGGACCCTGAAAAAAATTAGAATATGCAGCTGTAGGTTTCTTTCCACATTCTACACATCAACACAAAACATAATGCATTCAATTCTTAGGCTACTGATCATTATACTGGAAACTGATTAGTTAGTTGCCATATATTTATTTAAATATCCAACAAACCAAATCCATAATGTGATTGTTTAAATGTGACAATTTAATATAGTAACTTTTTACATTTGTAGTATGTATCTGTGCCATTGTTGCTACTGTGTGTGTGTGTGTGTGTCTGTGTCTCATACTCTTTCTCCAGGGTAGCCACGGACACCTTTCTCTCCTTTTTCTCCCAGAGGTCCTTGCAAACCCTGAAGAAGGGTTACATTCATTAACCAATAACACACAAACAGTACATCTCTCTCTCGCCTTTTTCTCTCTCCTGCCCCCTCTCTCTCTGTCGCACACACACACACACACACACACACACACACACACACACAAACAAACTTACCACTGCACCATTATACCCATCTTCCCCTCTTGGCCCTGGATCTCCCTGAACAAGCAAAGAGAAATAGATTGGGTTGAATATAATATATGATCATCAGTGGGTCTAGTTGTGTGTCCATCACTTAACACATGAGGCATTCATGACAGGGTCGCATTCATTACAAGGTCGTATTCAAGACAAAGTCGCATTCATGACAAGGTCGTATTCATGACAGGGTCGCATTCATTACAAGGTCGTATTCATGACAAGGTCGTATTCATGACAAGGTCGCGTTCATGACAAGGTCATATTCATGACAAGGTCGTATTCATGACAAGGTCGCATTCATGACAATGTCGTGTTCATGACAAGGTCGTGTTCATGACAAGGTCGCGTTCATGACAAGGTCGTGTTCATGACAAGGTCGCGTTCATGACAAGGTTGTGTTCATGACAAGGTTGTGTTCCGCCTTCCTCCCCTCCTGTTCTCTTCTCGCTGCTCATTCTCACCTTCTCTCCTTTCCCATAAAATTCCTCTGGAAGGTCCACAACTTCAAAGGGACCTGGAGGACCCTGGGGCCCGACATCACCCTACACACACACACACACAGCACTGAAGTAGTTTTTAATTAACTATACTTCTACACTTACTGTATCTATGTAATATGTGTGTGTTAAATGTACTGTAGTTAGATAGATGTAGGCTGTCATAAGCCCCCAAACACTGTAAAACACAATTGAGATTCACACACACACACACTCACACACACACACACACACACACACACACACACACACACACACACACACACACACACACACCCACACACACACACACAAATACAGTTTACAGAATAGTTAACAGACATATATGCACACCTCATCTCCTTTATGTCCAGGTAAAGATCTTCCATTATCACCCTTGATGGAGAAACAAGCAATGGAGGACAAACATGGTGAAAAAAGTGATGGCGGTAATGAAAGGGGCTTTAATGGTGAATGAATAAGCATGGGATAGCCAAGATGACAGGGCATGAGTTTGCATGGGATAGCCCAGATAACAGGGAATGATGTGAGGAAAGAATAATTTTGATTGGTTAATTACCGGTAATTTTTAATTTCTTATGTGATTTGCCCTTTTTGTGTAAGGGGCCTTTTCTAGCCTATATGTGTTCATCTCTGTACTTATTCTGCCTCGTCAAATGAGAAAGGTATGTGCCCTATGCAGGATGGTGTGTGGAGGTCACATTTATCTGAGGCCTCTAGGAGCCAGGCAGGGAATGGCTGTCAGTGTTACCAAGGCAATGCAGTCGCCATTGTAAAGGCACCTACTACGTAGGCCTTGAAGGATGGAGTGAGGGCTTTTGAGTGCCAGACAGTGATGGTTGCCATGCACAGGGCTATATGTTTCTCTTATGACATGTTAACACCAAATTCTTGTTTCAACTGGTTTGATATACATATCAAATCATATATGAGATATGCGTTGTCTGAGTGACGCTTTTGTGGCTGAAGATTCTGGAAGATTCTGTTCAGATGGTTATAAAAAGGTCTGAGTTGTGACTACCTGATGATCGCAGGTACCAAAGGACTCCGTCTGACTCAGTGCCTCGTTGTAATTTTTTAATATGATAATGACTTAGCATGCAATAGCTTGGATGTATCTTTGTGATGTACTTACAGACTGACCCCGCTCGCCAGGCCGACCAGGAGCTCCCTGTTACAGAATAAAGCACAAAACAGAGCTACAGACATGAACAGACACATATAACAGAGAGAAGAGACAAAGAGAAAGAGACAAAGAGATAACAGAGAGAAGAGACAAAGAGATAACAGAGAGAAGAGACAAAGAGATAACAGAGAGAAGAGACAAAGAGAAAGTGAAATGGAACCGGAAAGAGAGGGATTATGAGAGAAATATTTACATCGATTCCATAAGGACCCACTGGCCCTATTGGACCCGACGTCCCCACAGACCCGGTGAGGCCCTACAAACAGGCAGAGGCATGGGGAGAGTGTGAGTGCCATCTTGGTTGAAGTTTATGCAGAATATTATGTACAGCAAACTTTCATGTGTCTGTGTGTGACAGCAGAATACTCACAGGACGACCAGGTAGTCCGGCCAGACCGATGTCTCCCTGTCACAAACATACAGGTGCTCAAGAGGTCAGTTGCATGTCATATCTATCTATACAAAGCAACACTTAGATCTCCATAGCCTACACTTGTGTGTGTGTGTGTGTGTGTGTGTGTGTGTGTGTGTGTGTGTGTGTTTGTTTGTGTGTGTGCTTGTGTGTATGTGTGCGTGTGCCTGCGTGCGTGTGTGTGTGTGTTGAGACAGCAGGAGTAGTGTCTAGTTCCTGAGGTGTGTTCTACAAGCATCAGTTGTGTGGATACTGGACTAGTTCACTCACTGAGAGACCAGGGAAGTAATTGACTCTGTACGAGATATCGCCCTTCCCTCCTTTAAGTCCTGGATAACCCTGAGAAGAGGAGAACAAACATGTTTTACTGTAACATGCAATCATCTCTCCACAAGAGGGGCTCCTGAATCAAGTGTGGACTTACTGATGGCCCTGGTAAGCCATCTTGTCCCGGGACGCCAGAGTATCCAAAGTTGCCACGGGTTCCATTACAGCCATCCAATCCTGGCAGGCCAGGAAGGCCACCTGGCCCTGGATGACCCTGACACACACACACACACACACACACACACACACACACACACACACACACACACACACACACACACACACACACACAGCTGATGATATATTATGATGATTTATTATGATTATGACCTTGAGTGCTCTGGGAGTTTCCCATTTATTTGAATTGCTCTCATTGTAGCAACACAAATATGCACACGTGTAGACTAAGTGTTGTTGGGTGATAAGTCATTACTGTAAGGTGCTCCAATATGAAAGGCGTCAAATTGTCCCCTTGGTAGTAGCTTGTTTCTTATCTCTACACATAGACATACACACCAGAAAGAGAATACTGGTACTTACGTCCACACCGTTCAAGCCAGGGAATCCAGCTCGGCCTACACTGCCCTGAAGAAGAGAGGAAGAGTTGGATACGACTGTTCATGGACATGCTGTGGAAAAGTTACTGTAGCTTTCAGTCATCAATCAGGCAAAATCAACACACACAGGCATGACAGCAACTCCTGTCATCAAAAAATACTTTTAGTCCAACAAGTACGATATGAGGGAGGCTGATCATTACGGTGGCAAGATATGGCAAAATTTTGCACAGCACCTAGAGCACCTAGCATTGTGATGTTGGGGTACTGGTGCTTGTGTAAGACACTGCATGTACTTTTGTTTACCTAACTTCTATGTATTCCTTGTGTGTGTGTGTGTGTGTGTGTGTGTGTGTGTGTGTGTGTGTGTGTGTGTGTGTGTGTGTGTGTGTGTTTGTGTATGTGTCCTGCATGTGTGTATTGGTATGTTTATTGGGTATAAGCAGCACTTTACCATATCTCCTTTCAGACCAGGACCACCAGGGAAGCCCTCATCACCACGGAGACCCTTCTCCCCTGGGGGGCCTTGGGGACCTGGAAAACCAAGGGGGCCCTGAGGACCCTGATTCCCCAGAGCACCAGGAGAACCCTGGGGATGGAGAGATAGATAGATGGATAGAGATAGATAGATAGATAGATAGATAGATAGATAGATAGATAGATGGACAAGGTAAGACAGAGAGGGAAGCATGTCAAAGGAGATGGGTAAAACAAAACAAATGTTGGACCGTGAAAAAGCGTTGACCGAATTGAATGGGATTTTCTTTTTTTCTGTGTTGGACAGATTTGGATTCGGCAGGAAGTTCATCTCTTTAACTTTCTCCTAGACCCTCTGTACGCAAATAATCATTTTCATCCCTCTATGTCAGACAATTCTTTTAGACTATGGGCTCATAATGGTGTTCCAAAAATGAAATATCTTTATATTGATGCCATTTTCTCCTCTTTTGAATCACTGCTTAAACTGCCTCAGACTCATTTCTTTGTTTTTTTACAAATTTGTGACTATATAAGATCTAATTACAACTTCTCCTAATGCTCCTACCCCCACACAGTTGGATTATTTGTTTTCAGTTGATCCTTCATCTAGAGGGGTGATATCATATATATACAACAACCATTGTCTAGCCCAGTGGTCCCCAAACTACGGCCCGCCACCTCATTTTGGGTGGCCCCCCAAATCATTTCCGTGGTATATAGCATTCGGCCCGCACGGGATAAACTATAACCTCCGCAATTTCCCCCATTTATTCTCTATGGTGAGTCTTAACAGTACTCATGTCGGCAGTACTCATGTTGGCGCTGTTTCACGTTTGAATGAAAATGTTTGAAAGAAAATGTACAGTAGGCCTACTACCTGCAAACAATGTAAGAAACCTATGCTGACTACATCAGTGCTCAAAGTATTCTAAAAGTTTATCAATTAATTGTTAATTGTTAATAACTAACTAGGCCTAACTTCTATTCAAGTCATATTTCTGGGACTTTCTGGAACAATTATTTCTATTTTTTATTCACTCGTTCAAATGTTCATACAAAGAGTTCACAAAGTTCTCATCAGGTGAGTGAAAGTTAGAATGGTGGTCATTTCAGACCACTTCAGCACTTCATAAAATTCTCATAGATTGAGAACTTTAAATTATTTTTAGGATATTCACAACTTGAGCTGTGTACTGTATGCAAAGACACAGAGTTCATAGTTCACACATTTTTAATAAAATATACTTTTGGGACTCCGTGCTAATACTTTTGGGAATGCAAAAGTATTTTTATTAGTATTATTTAATTTGAGCTACATTTTACACTGATATGGCATGATGGCAATATAAATACAGCTAACAATGATATTAAATTGCAATAGCCTATGATTAAATGTAATGGAATATTCAACTAAGGTAGACTGCTGTTCACAGCACTAAGCTTTTTATGGTTACTGATATACTCTGAGTCTCTGGCCCTCTCTTAGAGCCAGGCATAGTGAGCTGGCCCTCAGAAGAAAAAGTTTGGGGACCACTGGTCTAGCCAATTAGATGTATCCCTACATTTTTTTAAATCTGTGTGGGAGGAAGATTTGGGCATTGACTTGACAGAGGAGCAGTGCCTCGTTGGGTCACATGTTCTGGTTGTGTCCAGAGTTATCCAATTTTTGAAATTTCATATTTAAAACCTTGTCTGATGTCTTGGCCACAGACTGGAACCTGATACAGTATTAGCTCTATTCGGGATACTGAGCGAGGACAGTCCTTTAAAAGGATCTGCCTCCACGGCAACAAGGTTTATAGTTCTCTTAGCACGCAGATTAATTCTCTTGAGCTGGAAACCGACACTGCCTTCCACTCATACTGATATTGATCAATGATATTATGCAACTCAAATATACTCTTAGAGGTTCTATTGAAAAATGTTATAAGACTTGGCAACCCTTCATTTATTACATGGAGCCCAGGCATTCCCCTTAATATGTGCTACCTTTATTATGATATTTATTATGATATGAATCGGCTTATTGTTGATATTAATGTTGTTTACTTTTGTGTTGTGCTCTGTGTGTGTGTGTGTGTGTGTGTGTGTGTGTGTGTGTGTGTGTGTGTGATTGTTAGGTCGGTGTACTGTACAGTATGTGTGCAATTTCAATATGCTTTATAACATGTATGTATAAATATATGTATGTAGACACTTGCAACTTTATGCATTCAGACCTCACTGTTTGTTTGTTAACTTGAAAAATCAATAAACAGAAGTTTAAAAAACAAAACAAAACAAACTATGAACTATGTTTCCAGATACCACTCAGATTGAGTTGATGCAGCCAACAGCTAGAGCCAGCTATAAATCTTTAGAGATTGTCTTCGCCTGTTGCTAGTCCTTTGGCTCCAAAACAACCCCACACTCTCAGGGGGAGCTCTAGTCGGCAAAATATCTGAAACTACAATGGATGCCTTTAAGTTCAATATTATAAGAAGTTCTGATTATTAGGCTACAATTAGTATTCATATGTATTTCAGGCTATTAATCATATTATTATCAAACCCTTCTGTGTAAATCTGGAGAATATAGATAGGAAAATTAACTGTGTAATATATAATATATTACATACAATATATATATGTGTTAATATGTTGTGTGTATGTGATATGTGTCTTTAAATGAGCCCTTTTGCTCTGAGTAAAAAAAATCCAGCATCTACAGAGACAACAGTATGAAGAGAGAAAAGCCAATGATGGCTCATACATTTGTCTCCCTCTGCTGGTCATCAACATGTATTGGTTCACTTTAAAAAAATAACACAGAGCAGTAGGGTTGAAGTTATAGGCAGAGAGGGTTAAAGCGGAGCGAGAGGCGCAAACGTATGTAATCAAGGATCTTTGTTACAGGTGTGTAATTACTTACAGAGGCGGACATCCCGGTTCCAGAAAGTAAAAGTCCTGTCATATATTCTTTCTACTTGTGCACTTAACACACTAAAATATCATTAATTTTCTGATCTACCTGGCTGCTAATTATGATTAGATGGTTTATCAAATGGTTGGATTAAATACTTGGCAGGACTTTTACTTTCTGAACTGATATCCGCCTCTGCTTATGCATGTGCTATTACTATGTTACAAGTATGTTTAATAGAATAGGTTTTTGTAAGACATCTTTGTCAAACAAAACTCATCCGTAGATGAGAACCCAGAAAGACAGAGAAGATCTGACAAAACAAAACATGTAAAATGCTATGTTCATGGTTATAGTTTTTAAATATGAACATACTGTATGTCACATATGAACCATGGTTTAACATGACTAGGAACTAAATTAATTAATTTAGAGTTTTAAAAAGTCTACTTTAAGTGACTTACTATGTCACAGGAGATTTTTTTTTTTTTTTTTTTTGGCCCACCATCCCCCCCCCCTCTTCGGAGGACAACTTTGTTTTTAATTAAGTAATATATTTTTCAAATTCAAATACAATTTGTCCTACCTCAACCATTTATGTTATGACCCTGGAATATAGCACCATGTGAAGTGAAACATCAAACACATGAAACGCAAGAAGGTAACAGATAGACAAGTGAGACGGAGAGACAGACAGATAGACAAACAAACAGACAGACAGACACGCAGACAGACAGTGGGACAGGACAATGACAGAACTGACAGGACGGGACTCAGTTCTTTGTAATTGAGTAGAAAGGTCTGTGAGTGGTCATGATCGGTTTATGAAAAGGGCTTTGGTAACATGCTATGATTGGGTGTTGCTGCTACTGTGTGTCTATATGTAGAGTGGTGAATGTGGAGGGGGGGAGGAGGAAATAAAGTTAAATAAAATAAATAAATTAAGTTTAATCAAACAATCAACCAATCAATCAATCAATCAAACAAACAAACAACCAATCAGAGCAACAAATAAATAAAGACAGAGAGGGGGGCAAGAAAGGGGGGGAGGGGGGGTTAAAAAAGATGTGAATGCTAGTTATCCATGGGAAAATATATCACATTGTGAAAGGCTGCCATACATTAATGCCTTTGGTGTTGACATAGCCTGACTATGAGAAGACATTTTCTACCTCTGCCACTGATGCCGTCCTCGTAACATTTTCCAAAGTGAAACAAAATGTTGCCAGTTGGAAAAAAGGGGGATGCAAGATTTAGCCAATGTTTTTTTGGGGGGCTCGTCAGACAAAAAGTTTAAGAACCACTGCATTACAGTGTTTTCTTGATTTTCATGACTTTCAATATTTAATGATTTTCTTCAATCACATTACCCATCCATGTCCAAACAAAGCAACATCCAGTAAACAACACTGTAATGCCTACTAGAAACTAAAAATCTCTTTAACAATTAAATTGTCATAATTATGCCTCTGTCCTGCGTGCACAGAAGATGCCCACATGATGGCGCCAGAGATATTTCCAGCAGCAATGACAAAAACAAAGTGGTGAAACCCAGGACAAGGACATGCACACAGTGTGAACTTGAATTAAATTGACTAAAATGTGTTTACACTTCCTTAATCCAACTCAGTCCAGTGTCCACACTAAAATCAAATCAAGCCTGGAGTCTACATCTGAACATCAGCACTGCTGTATTGACATTTTAAACATGTACAGGTAGCCTGGCTAACACCAGACCTCATCTCATTGAGATGGGGTCTGGGAACTACACATTCATTTTCTCGTATTTGAAACGTGGTTTACAAATGCCCAGAGCCGTTTATTTGCCGCTACGAATGTCTATCAAATGCGTCCGTACGTAGCTCATAACTGCTTCGTTGTGTCGTCATCGTCTTGCTGTCCCCCCTCCGTTCTATGATTGGTTCATTCGTTGAGGTAAAAATCGTTGAGGTAAAAATCGGGTCCATGGAATCCAAGCTGCCTAGCAGCGTGAATAAAATCTCGTGCGTAAGGCAGCATGGGGAAACCCAGGCTAACAAGCAAGCTGAGTGAGCCAACAATTAAAGAGGCAGTATGCTCCTCAATACATATTCATTAAAGAGGCAGTATGCTCCTCAATACATATTCATTAAAGAGGCAGTATGCTCCTCAATACATATTCATTACGGGCTTTCTCCCCCTAGGACTTTCTCCCTCCAGCAAAACTGGGCTCAATGCAGCATTTTTGTCCCCCATAGGCTGAAAATATAACTGCAATATAAAAAATATATGACCTCCTACAGGGTGTATATAACATGTAACTGCAACTGTAGGCCTAAAAAAGACATGTTAGGAACTTATATTTGAAACAGTGCAAGACCATGACACTCAGGGATATTCGGTGGTTCGGACAGAATTTGGTATAATACTAAATGGAAGGCTTCATGCTTGTGTGTGTGTGTGTGTGTGTGTGTGTGTGTGTGTGTGTGTGTGTGTGTGTGTGTATGGGGAGTGTGTGTGTGTGTGTGTGTGTGTGTGTGTGTGTATACTGATATGTATATATGTGTAGGCTGCGTGAGAATGAGAGAGGGGCCTCTCTCTCTAGGAAGATTGAGCTGTGAGAAATTTGTGAATGACTTTTCAAAACAAGCTTAGGCTAACACAACAGAAGTTGTGGAGAATATGAACACTATAAAAGATGTGTGGATGACACACATACACGCACACCCCCCCCACACACACACACACACACAGAGTGAGAGAGAGAGCGAGAGAGAGACAGACACACACACACAGACTTCTCATGAAGTGAAGGAAAGTTAGAAAAGGGATAATGACAGGTTTTCACACAGCTGGTTTGTGACAGATTCTGCTCTCTTCTAATTAAAATACCAGAAGCAGTTCCTTTCTACAAAACTATCTCTCACACACACACACACACACACACACACACACACACACACACACACACACACTGATAGTACTAGCATTGGTCCTAAAAATGTATGGAAAGTATGCAAATTCACACACACACACACACACACACACACACACACACACACACACACACACACACACACACTCATTCTCCAGACATAAAACGGGGCGTGTTCAGAGGCAGGTAAGTAGAGGTGAACATGGAAATCAGTGTGTTTGTGTAGAGTGGGGTTGCTGATCTAGACGACACAGTATGTTTGTGTTTGTGTGTGTCTGTGTGAGTTTACATGTGTGCACTGTGCATATGTGAGCACGTCCATGTGCGCATGTGTGATGTGATTTGTTTGTGTGTGTGTGTGTGTGTGTGTGTGTGTGTGTGATATGTGTGTGTGTGTGTTTGTGTGTTCGTGTGTGTGTGTGTCTGCTGGAGCGTGTGCCAAACTCTTGTGACAGAGACTGATCTCTGTGTGCGGACGGCATTGAGGGAGAGCGCAGCACTGTAATAATCGCTAAGACCCCCGGATCCCCTCCACATCAATCCTGCTCACCATCACCCCCGCCTTTGTGTGGGAGCAGAGCTGTGTGTTACAGCTGTCCAAATACACACACACAAACATGGACACACACACACACACACACTCCTTAACAAGTTGTGTCATTGTGTCAAAACACACAATGGGAAGTTGACTAATATGGTCAGGTCATTGTCAAAGCCTAGCAGTGGACTAGAAAAAAAAGCATCAGAGAGAGATAGCTAAAAGAGAGAGAGAGAGAGAGAGAGAGGAAGAAAGGGTGGGCAGTTGTTTGACTTGCCAGCAAGCACATCAGATACACAACACCTCCCACCTCCTCCTGTCTCACGATCACACTAACTTGGGCTAAGCAACATATGGACAAAATATGTTGCTCTCTCTCTCTCTCTCTCTCTTTTCTTTCACACACACACATATACGTCCAATTAATATGTCGGTTGCATTCATGGATCAAAATGGTGACGGATAAATTCAACTGTAACTTTCACACAGGTAGCAGTTTCAGTTCACATTGGCTACTGTCTTATTCTACTACAGTACGCACATCACCAGGGATATGCACAGGCATTTTGAGGGGCCACTGCCAAAAAAATAATTTATTTTATAAAATCCATATTCCATTTTCATTACTGTAAGATCCTTTGGGTGTTTGCAATCTGACCTATATTGCCCATTTTCAGAACTTAAACAGTCTGGCCCACATCTGAGCCCTGTTACATTACTAATTTTATGTGTGCTGATAGCTTACTCTTAAAAGCAGATAATACATTTAGGCTATCTTCTATCCTAATGGTGTTCATATTCATATGTACTGGTAGTAAGCAGCCTAATGGACACTTTTAGCACAGGCCAGCCCAGGAGCCTTTAAGAGCCCATGTTAAGATTATCTTGGTTAGACCAATCCATAAATAAACTAGTTTGAGACAAAACAATATTTCAGGCAAGCATTATTAAATAAAAAATATAGGCTAAAGATTTGCATGTGCAAAGTTGGTTTCAAATGTTTTAACCCGCACCCTAGGCTATGCAGTTTGTGCTGTTTAGTTTGTCTAATGCGGTTCCCAAACACATTGATTTTTGCTACCCCATAGCTAATGTGCGATGCAACTTGCCATTAAGTTAGTTAGCAAGTTAGCTCTGGGGTAGCATATATCTAAGTGTGCCGCCTTCACATACCGGAGATCACAGTATCCACTCGAAGGCAGAGGACAAAAGTGTGTTCAGGAAAAACAAACATGGCTGCGCCCATAGTTGAGATGAGATGACATGTATTTTCTTTGCATTTGTACTGTGTTGGTCAATGCAATGCAATGTCGATGCAATGCTCTTGCACACTAGATTACATTGCTGCTTCAATCCGGTCACCAATTCATGCATTGCACGGTCTTGCTGTGCGTGCAATACAATGTAACGATTTGTTGCCGGTTAGCTAGAGGCTACATGTAGCACAAAACAATAACAATGACTAGCCTCCTGCTAATGCCCCTCGGCGGAAAACGCGAGAAATGCGACAGCACTTGTTGAAATTGAAATAGGCGAAATTGAGTTACTAAAAAAAGTTTTTATTATTAATTCACATTGACCATACCCAGTAAGGGAGAATGAGGGACGTGTTCTAGACCAATGTCCAGCACCGACGAGACAGCTGCTGCCCTGGTGGCATCCATGTTCTTCCCAAAAAGACTACAAACCCCAGCGTTTGCGCTAGCAACTCATTCATACATGTTGTACGGGTGGGCGTACGATGATTTACGAGTCTAATGGAAAGGGCCATATGGCGTCCACCTGCGAGGCAAAATATGAGTCCTCCTCCTGCATCCGCTTGGTATCAAGATAAAGATCCTGCAGCTATAGAATTCCCGGCGAGATAAAAGTCCTTGATTTTCCCCAGCCCACCCAGAGTCAGTTTATTGTTTCTTTTTTTTGTTTCTTTTCTTTTTTTGTTTAGGTTGGGAGGGACCCCAACCGAACAGACATTTTTACTCATTACTTGCTTGTGTGTCATTTCTCTGCCTGCATGAGTGGGTTCTGGTTTGGGAGGTGGGCAGCTAAAGTCTTGGGTAGTGGTCTGGGGATCCTTAGTGGCACGTGTGCGAATAAGTGTGTGCCGTAAATCAGAACATTTGCTGTGGTAATCTGCTTGATGTTTGATGTGTTGATCTACTGTAGCTTATTATACGGCTCTTCACAATGCTAGTAGAACGCTCCATTGACTTGAATGGGATTTCCCAAAGTTCTAGGGGTAAATAAATTCATGTAATTACCGCTGCAAACATATAATTACCGCTGTCAATGGCAACGGGTTTTGTGCTTCTGATCGTCTTTCATATCACTACGCATAAGGACTGGAACTTCATTCAAGCGTGAAAGCAGGCGGTTGATCAGCTGTGTTCTAAAGAATGTTTGATTCAAGTTCAGCAGCGTGTGTTGTTGCGAACTATTTGTTTCTCAGCAAATGCCACGATGAACGGTAACAAATAGGCTAGGTTATGTAGGCTAAAGTCATATCGTGAGGAGTTTATTATTTCGTTTTGGCAAGTAGTAGTGATGTAGTCCTCGAGTCCGGTCTCGGACTCGAGACCGGTCTCGAGACCAATTTCTGCTTTCTCAGTCTCGTCTCGGACTCGTTCCTTCAAAGACTCGGTCTTGACTCGGTCTCGGACCACAGTGGGAGGAGAAAGACTCGTAATTTCAGACCGAGTCCTCGAGACCAACGCATTTTTTATGTTCATATAAAAAAAACACACAACCCATAACAACAATAATAATAAAATGCAAAGTTGACCGGCATTATTTAAAAATGACATCCCATGGTGCAATGCAAAGATCCTGCCGTCAGAGCCGTTTATTTATCTCTATGGCTCTGCTGCCGGTGAGTGTCTGTAGGTCAGCATAGTCCATATTAAGACGTTAAGACTGCTCCTCTAAACAATTCCCAATCTAGCTTAGTCTGTAGGCCTAATGGTTGATTATTAACTGGGGTGATATTAAATTATGAATATGAAAACTGACATGTTTTTTTATGGTCTTGGTCTCGACTCTGTCTCCGACTCCTAAAGGACTTCGGTCTCGACTTCGGACTTGCTTCCTCAAAGACTTCGGTCTTGACTCGGACTCGACTGTATTTGGAAACCAACAGACTCGGTCTCGACCCTTCAAAGACTCGGTCTTGACTCGGACTCGGCATAGGCGGTCTCGTCCCCATCACTAGCAAGTAGCCGTATAATAAGCGGGATAATGTATAGAACGCGGTCATTACTGTGAAAATAAGTCCCTTCAGGGCGGAACAAGACCCTCCGGCTGTCGTGTAGGGGTCGGTTAAGCCCTGTCGGGACTTATTTTCCCAGTAATGACCGGCGTTCTATACATTATCCCTTTCTTATTGTGTGGCTTTATTCACTTGTTCCAAGATCCTAGCTGTGCTGTGTGACCAATGCTGGCCTATTAGCCCTTGCTTAAAACTTGTGTGGGTGGAATTTTGATGAATTGTACTTAATAAAGATTTTTATTTTTTTCTTAAATATCTGTCTCGGAGTTGTGGTATGTGTCCTGGGATTCCAAGCCTGTGGTAATGATAGTGACAGCAGATTCTCTATCAGAATGTCACAATGATGATCATGCAAAGTTGAAATGAAATTAGACAGTCACCTGAGATTCCCTACACAGCTAGATCTTTATGTCATAAAAGGGTAAATAAACTACTCATTATCTCATTTATTTAATTCATTATTTATTTTTATTTCAACATAAATATACATGAATTCCTCTGCATCCTTCCTAAACAAGAACAAAACTCACAGTTCTTGCTACTTCATCATGAACGGAACCTACAAGGCTTTATTCAACATTTCACTGTTCTTTTGAAACCTAACTCCTGGTGGATTTAGGCCTACATTCCATACATACAAAACAAGTGATAAATGTCTGAATTACCTTGAAACCTTCAATCTCACCATAGTATGACAGTAGATTGTCACATAAGTGGATACTACTCCATGTCATTTTGAAAAATATTCAAGAATATACTGACACAATAATATTGTCAGTTCACATCATAATCACATATTTTTATCACATGATTAAAATTCTATTATTTTGCATTTCTACATTTTCCAGAAGTCTAACAATATAAAGGAATTATCTTGATTGGGATTCAAATGAAAACAAAGCAAGTTACTTTATTAACTTAACTTTAAGTCGTAGGTCTATTTGATTACTTCAAATCTAATTTCAAAAGATGTGCAGCAGACTGAGGCAACACAATGTAGACTATTCTTCAGAAATATAGATACAAACAGAAATACATGTTACAGCAGAAGTGCATTCGCAAAATGTAGGCCTACACACAGCCTAAAGGGCATAACAAACAGAAAAGACTTCACATAGCCTAATTATCTTTGAGTTCAGTTGAATATAAGGAACTTGTCATATTGAGAAATATGTGCCTAGGCCAAGTGCCTAGGCCTACAGCACATTTCAGTGAAGTGCATAACAAACAGAAATAGCCTAGTCCATATCTCCATGTTCAGTTCACAGTAACAGTGTAACAGTAACATGTAACAGTATGAGTGTAAACAATGTTTAGCTTGTAGGAAAGGACTTCCTCTGTAACCTTCTTAAACATGAACTTCTGTTCAGTTCCTTCAATCTCACCATAGTAGGCCTATTCAAGTAAGCATTGTCACATAAGTGGATAATACTGCATGATGCACATTTTAAAACTAAAACATTCAAGAATATACTAACAGAGCAAAAAACATATTGTCAGCTTAGGTGCATTCAAATTTGCCAAACAGCGGCGAACGTTCGTGGTAAACGTTTTCTTTGGACAGTTCAAACAGTTCAGTTCAAACACCAACAGTGTTTAGTGTTGAACCAAGTGATAAATGAAATCCTTCAATCTCACTATATTATTAAGCACAATTGATTATTTTACTTCCATTTGATGAGGGGAACACGTGAGAGGCAGTCAGCCAAAACATTCAGACTACCAGACCGGTACTGCACGTCATACTGGAAACACATCAGCCTAGCTGACCATCTTGCAATCCTCTTGCCAGCTCTGTTCATGCCTTTAGTGTTGAGGAGAGTTGTGATTCCTTGGTGGTCAGTTCGAAGTGTGAATCTATGTCCCCACAAGTAGGTACGCCATCTTTCCACTGCCCATACACAGGCGAAGGCCTCTTTTTCTGTAGCAGAGTACTTCCTCTTAGCAGCTGATAGCGTACGGGAAGCGAAGGCCACAATGTGTTCATGTTTGCCTGAGTGTAACTGAGTCAGTACAGCCCCTAACCCATAATCTGAGGCATCCGTTGTGATAAAGGTAGGTAGGTTGGGGTCAAAGACAGCCAGAGGGAGACTTTTCAGAAGCATTGTTTTCAGTTTCATGAAGCTCTGGTTTGCTGCATCATTCCACTGTAGCATGGCCTGTGTGTTTGATCTGAGCAGCTGTCGCAGTGGCATTACCAGCGTAGCATAGTTTGGCAAGGATTTGCTGTACCAGGAAGTTAATCTCAGAAAGGAGTATAGCGCTGCCATGTCTTTTGGCGCAGGGGCTTCAGCAATAGCATTCAGATGATCTGGCCTTGGGAATACGCCTTCTTTGGAGATGACATGTCCCAAAAAGAGAATGCTAGTTTGACCAAAAGAACTTTTCTCAAAGTTGATCTGGAGGTTGGCATCTATGAGACGCTGAAGGACCGCTCGCAGGTTCATGCCATGCTCCTCTTTTGAATCTCCGTACACAATTATATCATCTAAGTAGTTCTGCACTCCTGGTTGGTCTTTCAAGACTGTCTGCATCATTCTCTGGAAGGCACAAGGTGCAGACGCAAGGCCAAATGGGACACGTGTGAATCGGAAGAGGCCATCATGTGTTATAAAAGTAGTTAAGTCGCGACTCTCAGTGTGCAGAGGTAGTTGATGGAGGCTGAAATCAATCTGGCTGTAGTGTGTGGCGCCCGCTAGTGCTGAGAACAAGTCCTTCATACGAGGAAGAGGGTAGCAGTCCGTGATTACACTCTTACTTGGTTCACGGAGGTCAACACCCAACCACAGCCATCCTGGATGTTTTCGTGCCACTACTAGGGGACTGACCCATTCAGATACATTCACACGTTCGATAATATTTTCTTGGAGTAAGCGGTTGAGCTCCGCTGACACCTCCTCACGTATGCTCAGTGGTAGTCGCTTCACCTTTTGACGTACTGGCTGCACGGCACTGTTTGTCTGAACCTTGTGAATGAAACCATTCACACATCCAAGCTGAAACACAATCAACAATATACACTGTGGAGTTTCGTTTGGCAGCAGGGGATGCATTTTCCTCATCCTTCTTAATGTAGCTTCCCTTGCCTCCCTTGCTTGTTGACATTGTCAAGTCAAGTTTATTTATATAGCACATTTCATACACAGGGGTCATTCAATGTGCTTTACATAAACAAAAGAGAGTAATAGTAAATAAAAACATAAAAGGGCAATAGTTAACAAATAATTTAAAAAGTAAAGTGCATAATAATTAAAAAGAAAACATAAAAGACACAAGGTAGAATACTTAAAAGACAGATTCAGAATTTGTATCTCGGTGATAACAGGGAGTGCATTTGATCAGTTAGCAGAAGGCATCTGAGAACAGTTTGTTGTTAAGTCTAGATTTAAAACTGTATACTTTGGACCTTTTTGATGTCCAAAAGCTCGGCTCCAGCGCTGAACTAGAAACTAAAAGCTGCTTCACCATGTTTAGTTCTAACACCGGGTTTTACTAACAGGGGTTTTCTCCTGAGACCTGAGAAGTCTGGAAGGTGTGTACTGATGAAGCATCTTTGAATTTTGTCCTGTTCCATTTAGTGATTTATAAACAAGCATTAGTGCTTTAAAGACAATTCTGTGACTGAAGCCTGTGTAGACTTACGTATGGGAGGTATGTGGTCAGTTCTTTTAGCTTTCGTGAGAACCCTAGCTGCTGCTTTTTGTATCACCTGAAGTTGTTAGTCTTTTTAGGGAGGCCTGTGAAAAGCCCATTGCAGTAATCAACCCTGCTGGAGATAAATGCATGCATGAGCTTTTCTAAATCATGTTTATTACATCAGACCTCTGAGTTTGCCAATGTTTTTGAGGGGGTAAAAAGCAAATTTATTGCTTTTTTGCAATAGTTATGACACCAAGATTTTTGCTTTGAGGTATTTTATGTCCAGGGCAGTGGCAACCCTAAGTCCTTCCTCCTTTTTACAAAATATAATAACTTCTGTGTGCTCAACAGTGTTAAATGCCGCACTAAGGTCCAATAGCACTGGGAAGATTTTTTGAATGCATCTGTATTGAGACGTATATAGTTTAAAACCTTACAGAAAGGAAAGGAGAGAAAGAAAGAGAGAGAGAGAATAAGAGAGAGAGGACAAGTGTCAATCTTTTTCTCTTTCAGTGGCACAGTTCTAGGTCAGGCACAACCAAAACAACAGGCTGTGATGTCTCAGGTGAAAGGTTAAGATCAAAGTGGCAGTGACACAACGTCTGAGGCCATGACACACGGGAATACACATCACTCTGTTGCAGGAATGACAATGCTCCTCATCACATCTACAGCATCACCTCACACAAAACACACACACACACACACACACACACATAGAAAAATGAACATACACACAAACATACACACACACACACACACACACACACACACACACACACCACACACACACACACACACACACACACACACACACACACATATATTGAAATTGGCAACAAATAGGAATATGTAGAAATACAATGACCTTATACATGCATGCAGATAGTCTCTGTTGCACTGACCATGTGTGTGTGAGTTCGTGCGTGTGTGTGGCTGTGTAGGCTTAGCTGATACTGCATTGTTTACACACTTAAGTTGATGTAAGCCTCCAATAACTGAGCTATAAGCAGACTCATGTGTGCAGCGTTTCTTGGATACTTAATTTTACATTCTGTGCTCTTCCTCTCTCTCTCACTCTTTCTCTTTCTCCCTCTCTCTTTTTCTCTATCTCTGTGTATGGGTGTGTGTGTGTGTTTGTTTGTGTGTGTGTGTGTGTGTGTGTGTGTGTGTGTGTGTGGATGTGTGTGTGTGAGAGAGAGAGAGGAGAAAATAATGAGTGTCTTTGGGCAGGTGGTGTGCAACCACAAATGAGTTGACATGAGAGATCCTGTCAAATGTGTAGTATCATACCTCAAAGAATTGTAATAATAACACTGTGTGTGTGTGTGTGTGTGTGTGTGTGTGTGTGTATGTGTGTGGACTATTCAGAGTGTGGACCATTGTACTGACCAGGGCGGTGCCTGAGTGTGTGAGACCAAGTGTCCGTCTCTGAAAGGCCAATGTCTTTGTGTGGGTAGCAGTTGTCCTTCATGAAAACCTCTGGAAGGTAGTTAATTTACGAGAGCACATCCCATCACATTCCTGAGATTTGTGGGATAGCACAGGTCCTCCACTGGCAGTGGGAGTACCTACTTTGCACCTGATTACAGAGAAGAGAATAGCCTGGTATGTGTTAGTTGTGTGTGCGTGTGCGTGTATGTGTGTGTCTTGCAAAGATGCAGCATTATGATATGCTACGTATGGATGCAACTATTATATGGATCATGATGGCACACTAGATACATTTTGAGAAGTTCTGACCCATTCTCAATGGTAATGTCCAACTTTTTTGAATTTCCAACTTTTTGTTAATTTCTTTTTTTAATTTAAATATGCCTGTCTCCCCCTTTCCTCACCTGTTTGTCTTTATTTCTCCATATCTCATTCACACACACACACACACACCCAGACATACACATACACACAATCATGTTAAAATTCCAGGAGGAAGAAAGGAGGAGTTTGTACATGCAATAATTTTCTCCCCTCACTTGTGAAATATATGCACACATACCAACACACACACACACACACACACACACACACACACACACACACAGGAAGCCAAGCAGCTCTAAAAGAGCTGTGATAGATATAGCATTAATGCATGCTTGGACTTGTCACACTGGCATAGAAGTGGGTCAGTGTGCTGACTGAGGGTAGCAAGGGTGAATGTGTGTGTTCAGATGTGTCTGAGTATGTTCGTGTGTGCATGTGTGTGTGTGTGTGTGCCTGTGTGTGTGCCTGTGTGTGTGTGTGTGTGTGTGTGTGTGTGTGTGTGTGTGTGTGTGTGTGTGTGTGTGCCTGTGTGTGTGTGCCTACGTGTGAGCCTGTGTGTGTGTCTGTGTGTGTGTGTGTGTGTGTGTGTGTGTGTGTGTGTATGTGTGTGTGTGTGTGTGTGTGTGTATGTGTGGGTGTGTGTGCTCAAAGCTGTTGATAGGTGTGGAATGTGACTGGGGCAGGGGGAGATATCCCTAACTGTTACCGTAGCGATTTAATCTCATTACTGTAGCTAATCCTCTTTGCTTTATTAACACACTGAGGTTTACTGCTCTATAGACCTACTATACTGCACTTGTATTAGTACACATACACACACAAACACACATACACACACCTACACATACACACATACACCCACACACCACACACACACACACACACACAGTAGTCCACCACGTGCACAAGCGCAAACAACACAGTCTACAGTACATCTCATCAAATCAGTTCCAATTCTACATCTCCGTTCTCTAAGCTCTAGAGGTGAAGAGTATCAGCACGTCTGATAAGCACAGAAGACTAAACACACCACTTAAAACTCCATTTGTCCTCTTTCTCTTCCCTTCCGCCCCAGCCTTCTTCTATCCCCAAATCTTATCTGCCAAATCTGTTTTATTTGCCTCTGAACTCATCTTAACTGTCTCACATGCCCGACAAAGCAGCAGTCTTTGCAGTCAAATGGCAGCCTTTATACTCCAGACTTGAGGTGAATAGAGTCTGGTGACTCACAATTGGGATTCCTTTCCAACACTTGCATCTCAACATGCACTAACAGATTCAGAATCAGTTTTATTGGCCAAGTATACTTACATATACAAGGAATTTGACTTTGGTAGGTGTTAAACTTTGTAAATTCAACAAATAGACATGTAGTAGTACAAATAGACATGTAGTAGAACTAACTTTGAAATCACTGGACCAGCCTCACCAATTACTTTGATCAGAGATTCCTAATGTTACTTCCTACTTGGCCTAAACTTTACAAACAATAAACAGCATAAACAGTCAGGAAACAATGTACGTGGGTCTACCTTTGCTGTAAATATTTTTTTCCAACTGTATTTTTTGATGTTTGCAGGTGTGTCTGCTACTGTTTAGCACAATAAGTTTCCGTTTCGTCTTCCCCTCTCCTTGCTGATTGGCCTGACATTTTTCTTGTCTGAGGGAAACGTTAGTGAATTATCATGTTCCAGTGAATTATCATGTTATCATTACCATGTTACCATGTTCCCTGAAAGGAGATCTATGGGCGGGGCCAGGCTAATTCAGCACATTCAGTACTTCAAAAAAAGGCCTTTTAAATGAACACCATGCTTTAACCATCTAACTAGAAGTTATGTGAGCAGACAGACCTGATCTCTACTGGGGGGCGAGGGTAAAGACACCCCTCACTGCAAAAAGTGATGTTTTCTTAACAAAGTCCTGGAGGAACCCACAGGGATGATTGACAGGCATCACTCTTCTGCTTCCTAGGAGATTTAAACCATCCTTCCCTGTCTGCTATGCCACACGTGAAAACAGGTACAAACCCACCTCTTCCTCCCGATTCTCTTCAACTTCACTCATAGCTCTAAGCTCAAATGACCCACTTATTTATAGGGGATGTCAGCAGACATCGCTCACACGCAATCTCCACCATAGGCATCCCCAGCACCATGGCCAGCTACCAAACCAAGCCAAACATGTTTATTGTCAGCACTCTAAATCAAGCATTTAGACTGAACTCCAGCTGAGGGGGACAGGGGCGTCATGCAAGCCAAAATTCTGGGGGGGGTGTTCACTGTGTGCTGAGTGTGTTTCACTAATTCACGGATTGGGATAAATGCAGAGACCAAATTTCCCTCACGGAAAAGAGTATATATACTTACTTACTTACTTACTGTTAGAGTGGGTCAGGCGGTTTCTCCCCCTGAACATTTTGAAATTCTGGCTGCTAAACATACCATATTAAGCTGGGGTGTCAAACATACATCCCGGCTTGGGCCATGTGCGGCCGCGACGATGATTTTGAGCGGGCCTCCGCCAGTCCCTCAACAACGAGAGAAAACTTCCCTTGTGTGTGTGTAATGTGTATCACACCAAATTGGCCCACCATACCTTCCCAACTATGCACAGTATCCCATTAGCTGCATGCCATCAGGCTATTTACAATTTTCTATCGTGTAAAGTGAACACGTTATCAAAATTAACGCGCACACATTTTGGTCACTGTGTGCTGAGTGTGTTTCACTAATTCACGGATTGGGATAAATGCAGAGACCAAATTTCCCTCACGGAAAAGAGTATATATACTTACTTACTTACTTACTGTTAGAGTGGGTCAGGCGGTTTCTCCCCCTGAACATTTTGAAATTCTGGCTGCTAAACATACCATATTAAGCTGGGGTGTCAAACATACATCCCGCGGGCCATGTACGGCCCGCACGATGATTTTGAACGGGCCTCCCGTCAGTCCCTCAACAACGAGAGAAAACTTCCCTTGTGTGTGTGTAATGTGTATCACACCAAATTGGCCCACCATACCTTCCCAACTATGCACAGTATCCCATTAGCTGCATGCCATCAGGCTATTTACAATTTTCTATCGTGTAAAGTGAACACGTTATCAAAATTAACGCGCACACATTTTGGTTGAGCAGGAGACTATGGGCGGGGCCAGGCTAATTCAGCACATTCAGTACTTCAAAGAATACGCACGCAGGCACGCAACTAGGCTACTTGTTGTTTTCTTTTACTCGGCTATCTAGATATGGTTATCAGCACACAATGTTGAGCTAATTCACTAACTCATAGGCTACTCATCATGGATATCACAAGTTTAAACAACGAAAACAGAAAGGATGGAGGCAGCAAAGCTAGAGGAGTTATTCCAGATGGGCAAGAATAAGGTAAGCAATTGTTTTTTTATTTCAGCCACACTGTTTTAAAGTGGTTAGGACCATTATTTCACACCAATTTTGAATAAGCCTTACTGTAATACCGATTTCATGGTTGCACCATGCACATGTTCGCCGATTATGTGGCCCTCAGTAACCTATAAGTTCAATAATGTGGCCCTCTATGAAAATGAGTTTGACACCCCTGATTAGGGTTAGGTATCGTTTGGGTTTTATCCGATACCGGGGCTAAATCGATACTTTTAAAATGGTGCCGGTGCCTGAACCGGTACTTTGTTTTTAAAATGTTTTAAATTAAAATGGTCTAATTGAACATGAAATTGAACTGTTATATTCAATTTACTATCAATATCTCATTGCTCCTACGAATAATGCATTTAAATGTTAAAACAGCCTGCCATGCATGCACACACAGTGGTAAGCTCTGCTTTCAAGTTTACCCAGTGTAGGCGGTTTGCCATAAGGTATGTTAAAACCGCTTGCCAGAACTGCCAGGTCATGGACCAACGGCATTTGCAAGCAAGCTAATCTAACAGGGACTCTACTTTCCAGTTAATTCAGTGTGTTCCCAAATGCTTCAAGAAATTTCATGTCTTAACCCATAACAGTAGTTTTGAACATGTTAGGCTACATGTCGGTGTTGAAGTGTTTAGATTCCCAGCGCTAGCCTAGTAGGCATTTTAACAGCAACTATGGCTATGTGCTAACACCAGTCAGCTGAGTTTAATTAGCGATAACGTACGGAGATGGTTTCGTAGCCTCTTTGACCTACATATTTATGTGTTTGCCAGCTAACTTTTAACATGATCTTCATATTCATTGTGGTGCTATATGGGCCTCATGTACATGAAAGATTAATATCATGCCATTATGTTGTTTAACACACCGTGAAATAAAGTTTTCACATTACAACTTTGCTGATAAAATTTCAAATAAATGCCAGTTATGGTGTAACATATAGGCTAGCCTACTGTTGATAGGCTAGCCTACTGTTGATCTAGTGTGTGTGCCTCTCTCTCGCTCAGAGGGGAGGGGGAGGCTGAGGGGTCGATCAAGCATGGATTCTAAACTCTGTGGTGGATAGGATCTACAATTAGGTGTTAATTAATATTAGGGCCTACTAGGTCGAAGTACTCCCAAGTGCTATTGCGCCAGACATTGTAGTTCTCCTGTTTATTCGCTTGGAAAATCGTCATGTTTCATGTTGTGTGACCTAACATTTTTAATCAACTACTTGTGCAACTGTATTTAAGTAGGGAAAACGTGGATGTGTTTGATTAATGCCATCTTACTTTCTCTATGGCCACGGCAGAGCCCGCTAGCATAGCAACATGCTAACACATTCGCGCATTTATACCTATAAAGCATGCTTATGACATCAATAAATAAGGAAAATATTCACATATACACACAATCCCTTCAGTCAACACAGTTACAACAGACGTGCGGACCGGTGACAGCTTTTGGTGGAAAACACTTTGTTTGTGATGAGGGAAGGAGGGAAGGAAGAGGGGGCGCTGCGAATTGAAGTTCTTTGCACAGAGGCGCAGTGCGGAGCCCAGTGCGATATAGTCACGTTTAATTGATTTAATTGAGACACTTAAGTCTTGTATGTAACAGTAGCTGGTGTCAGTGGCAATCAGCCTAATGACACAGCCCCACCTGTTTTCCTATGATATTAGGATTGGCTCACTGTCTTGCTGCAACGGCCTGCTGTGTTTAAATCTAGCCGAGTCTGCATGGCTTCAGTCCCAAGCTTGTTATTGTCTTTGCACTTGGCATGTCATTGTTGATTCTTACTGAGGTGAAGGAGGTGATCTAAAATAGCCTTTGGTTGAGCTGTCGGAAGAATGGGATTAATTTTAATGGAACAAAGAGATATCAAACTATACTGGGCTGTAGACCCAAAGGGACATTTTTGGATTATTGACGAGTCAGAATTAAGGGGCTTCGGAGCAACGCGCAGTCCCCCCTGCAGCGTGCCAGCGAACGGAAAAATAAACAAAACAAACCAATTAAATATCCACTTAAAAGGGCATGTAGCGCGTTTCTTCTGTGAGAGGTGCAGCTCGTGTGTGTTGCTGTCCTCAATTTAGTGCTGAAGCGGACAATGCGAAGACACCTAGAATGTTAACTTTGAACTCGTTATATTCAGTAAAGAAGCACTACACAAGTAAAACCATTGTAGGCCTATGTTATAAAAAATGTTCTTCATCTATTCTTTTACTGCGCTATACTCAACGTGGAAGTTAGGAAAATCGCCCTTCTGGCTTGTGTCAATATTGCACCGTGCGCGTATGTGTAGGTCTATCTGGTGTGCTACGGCAAGCAACATTGACAGAAAAATACACTTTGCTACCGTTTGTGCACGAAATGTGCACTCGCAAGCATATCCCATGCAATTTCCGTGGTCAGATACAAGGCGGGGAAAAGAGTCCTATGTTCCCCGGTCCCATACAAATAGCGGGGAACATAGGACCCGGGGAACATAGGAACGCTCCCTTGGGGAACACCAGTGCTGATGGTCAATGTGTCAGATGTCAGACCCCCCACTCTAACCACTTGTGAATGGTTGGTGAGAAAGTCAAATATCCAGTGACACAGGGTGGTGTTCAGTCCTAAGGCCTTCATCTTTGTGACCAAGGTGAGAGGTACTATCGTGTTGAATGCTAAACTAAAGTCAATGAACAGCATCCTCACATAATTCCCATTTCCCTCCTCCAGGTGAGTTAAGGTGGTGTGCATGAGGTTTGAGATGGCATCCTCTGTAGACCTGTTGGCTCTGTAAGCAAATTGGAGGGGGTCGAAGGAGGCAGGGAGGGATGAGCAGATAATGTTTTTCACAAGCTTCTCAAAACACTTCATCACTGTCAGACCTCTCAAGTCTCACGCATTGAGCGTGAGACACACGTATTTCAATGACTTCACACGCTCACACGCCACACATGGCATTTCTCACTCCGAGAAATTATTAACTTGCCCGCACAGAAATTTCTAAGGGCTATATTTTACTAACGTTTCACACAACGTTGCTGTCTGTGTGCGCTCATTCAGCTCAGAGGGCTGCTGTTCAGTTACTAACCTATCGGCCAATCAGAAAATAGGATTTCTCAACCAATCAAGAAATAGTTTTGTTTTGATGTAGGTCCGCAACGTAGAGACTGGTGGTCCGCGGAATCTTGGAGTGAAATTAGGCCCCCGGTGCTTCGTCTGATAATTTGCTGCGCAGTTGATCAAGATACCGCGGACCGACAAAAAAAGAAAACAAACGTTTCTGCTATCGATGTCATTAAACATGGAGCCATTACAATAAAGTGGTGGTATGAGCGTCCATTCAATGCAGGCGTATGCACGAGAGAAACTGAAACTAATCGATAACGTTGATCAAAGCTCCCCTTCAACCTGTTGAATGCTATTTAATTGTTTAACGACACTTAATAGAACAACGTTGATTTGTGGAACTTCCATAGAAACAGAGCAGAGACTGTAGCCTATAATACACTGTATAGCACTGAGTATTGTATAGTAAAATTTGAATATAACGTGGACAAAAGCTAGCCTTCTTATATCTGTTAAAGATCAGCAGCTCAGCGATTTACACCTATCTGCTCGCCAAAAAAGCGGGTATTGTGTTTCCTGAATCATTACATTCAGGCATTCAAATTAAACTTAATTAAAAACATGTATTCTTTTCTCCATTTCCTACCAATGTATGATGCTTGCATGAGGGAAACATCCTAAAACAATAGCGCCCATATAATATGCAAGCATCATGCAACCAAGCAGTCCTCTGATGTGCATGTCACAAAACATTTAAGTGAAAGTGCATGTATAACAATATAGGCATAATAATGATTGTGATAATGACAATTTGATTTGGAGGGAGTTTGAGAAAAGCTGGTTTACCTGCATCAGATTGAGGTTTGCAGTGATGCACCTGAAGGCACGGGTTGAGGACCCAGTCAGTTACGTCACAATATGCACATTTGTTTAAATTCATAATCACCATGACCAAAATTGTACTTTTTTTTTATTACTTTGAATCTTGGAAAAAAAAATATATATATATATATTGACCTACCTACAGACCCATTTTTTAAAATTTTTGGCTGTTACTGCAAACAAGAATATTTTTAAGGATGGCCTCATGACTGTGAAAATGGCTGACATTGAACCACAGTGCTTTAAATGGGAGCCCCCATTATCAGTCATTAAGGCATCAAAATTTGCCACAAACACTTACAACACACAACATCACTCATAAACACACACACACGGACAGAACCACCACTGTTCAAGAGACCATTTTGGGGCTAAATGTGCTTTTTCTCATTTGGTTGTTTTCTGTTTGTTTGGAGCAGAATGAGCCACTGCTGTTCAAAGGGCCCATTTGGGTGAAATTATTATTATAATTTATTATTATTTACTATAGGGTTCTAGAATAAATAAAACAGTGTGTTTGAAATAATGGAATTTGTGCTCTCTCACGAAGCTGGGTTGATGGGACATGGGGAGGGTGGGTCTGTTCATTTGTGGCGCCCACGGTAGTTCAAGCAGGACGAGTAGTTCAGTAGTTCAAGCAGGCGTGGGACTTTCATGTACTTCGATCAGGGGGAGGGGGCGTGGCACTGTGCCCCCCGAGAAACAAAGTCTCACTCCTTGCAAACTTCAAAACTTGAGAGCCCTGATCACTGTAGATGTCAGGGCTACTGGGCGTAGTCATTCAGACATGATGGACTTTTTGTTTTTCGGTACTGGAACAATAACAGACTGCTTGAGGCAAGTAGGAACTGTCTCTTGAGCCAATGATGTGTTAAAGATATAAGTGAACACAGGAGCTAACTGAGCAGCGCAGGATTTCAAAACCCTGTTAGAAATTCCATCTGGTCCAGCAGCTTTTCTACAATTAACCCTCCTATAGGCATTGCTCACATCGACCTCAGAGACACAGAAAGGTGCATCCTCATTTGCTTCACATGCTGCAGCTAGTGCAAGATAGTCTGTTTTTCATGTCAAAGCGAGCATAAAAAGCATTAAGTTCATCAGGGAGGGCTTTACTCACATTCATCATAGGAGGGGGCTTTCTTTCAAAGCCAGTGATGGTTCGGAGTCTTTTCCACACTCGTGCTGGATCACCCTCCAAAAAATCAGCTTCAACTTTGTCTCTATAGCGCCGCTTAGCATCTTTAATAGCTCTACGTAAACTATAAGATGCTGCTTTATTAGGCCCACTGCTAGATTTTGACAGGAGCTCGCGATATCGCTTTAAAGTAAGCTACTTGGGCTCACGCAAGCTGTCAAACACTGTCCACTCGCCTATGTGATGTACCCCTCTGGTTTATACATCCAGTGTTTATGTATCTGGATGTGTTGCTATCAGAGCAAGACGTTAGAGATGGCGCATGATATGCAGTGATGCCTCGTATAAAAAAATAAAAAAACGCTATTTAAGCACCGAAATGAGGCACTGAAATCCACGTTGTTATTCGATGCAGTTACTACCGTTTGCGTCGGCACCGGTGCCATATTAGAACCGTGTTTTGGTGCCCAACCCTACCCCTGATATAAAGGAACGCGCTACCAGTTCCTACTAGAGCAGGGACATCCCTCTCCATCTTCAAAAAATTCCTGAAGACCCTGCTTTTCAGAGAATATTTTCTCTCGTACAGTAGCACTACATACAACTAGCCTTTTAATTCTAACACTTAGGCTTATCACCTGACTAGAACTGACACTTAACTGTATAAAAACAGCACTCACTAACTATTTTGTAAGTTAATGTCAAACACATAGATTGATGAAAAAACTGTAAGCTCAAATTCAAAAGCTTTTATATGAAACTGGAAACAATTGAACCAGGAGACAAAACAGAACAGATCAGATGTCTCAAAGCCCATTAGATAACATTACTGTAGTTTAGCTTTGTATGGCAGTAAATATAGCCAAACTATAGCCAAATAGTTTGGCTATAATAGTTTGGCTATAATAGTTTGGCCAAATAGTCATAGACTTTGGGGGGGACGTGTAAAAAAATGAACTGAAAATGAAAAAAATGCTATAGGCTTACAGGAAACCAACAAGTCCCGCCATCTGAAATGCAATCAAACGTAAATAACGCACAAATTAGTGACCTAGTGATCAAAAGCTTCCTGCACCCTGCTGCGGTGCGGGCTGTCACAATATCGCAAAAGATACCGGTACAATTCTCACAAAACTTGTTGGAAAGGTGTAGCACTGTCTAAGGAAACCCCATTCATTTTTGAAGCTGATCAGACTCAAAGGAAACTTTGAAGCAATTCCGAAAGTGTCCTTTTATTTGAATTTGTGCGTGCCTGTGTCATTCATTTCTTTCACATGTCTTACAACATAAATAATGCATTCATATGCTAGCAGTAATGTCAGAAATGAACCGGTTTATAAGCCTCTTAGAAATGGCTGTTGCATCTTGCATGTTACATTTAGATTCGCGCTCAATCGCGCATCCAAGCCTAAGACTGTGTGAAGTTGCTTCTCCGCCCTTCTCTTCTATTTCCACAAAACTCACAAGTTGTCAGAATATAAAGGGTCATTTTTTTTAAGTCTTCCGGGGAAGTATGCCCCTGGTGCCCCTATCTTAACAGGGGAGGGTTTTTTTTGCATCTATGCCCAGAGGTTCATAATCCATCCGTGCCTATGTCTGTCAAAAGTTTGGTATATCCTAATTGACTGACTTAACTAATGACTTGTTTGTGATTTTAATAATATTTTTGCATGGCAGGAAATGTGAATTGAAATTCTGTTATTGAAATTCACACCGCACCACAGATTTGGTCCCCCCCAATGTTGACATCATGGCTACGGCCTTGCTGTAACTGTTCAAACAGTTCAACACAACCAAAACATTGCGAGCTCAATGTGCGTGTGAGGTGCTACAGGAACATACAGAGACACTCATTTTAGGGAAAGGGCTGATGCTAACCGGTCTTCAGCTATTTTGGTACGGTTTATTACACATCAAGTAGAATATGTTTGAGTCGTTACAGTATATGCTCTGAATTATTATGGAGCATAATAGGAACAAAGTTGTGATTAAAAAAATGATCAGGGAGGAAGAATCCGAGGGGGCACGTGCACTTGTACCCTGACAAGAATGCTGTGTATTAATTCCACTCAAGGCACAGTCTGAGGGAGGTGTCCCTTCTAAAGGTCGTTTGCGTTCATTGTCTCTCTAACTGATCACTGTTCAGATTATGTTCTGTGTTGCCATAACATTAATGTCTCCAGGCAGGTGTTAAGCGAAAGGCTGAGAAATTATTTTTATGTGGTGCTTTGGGGTGAAACAAAAACATGTCAGGTTCAAGAAATTCTGTCAGATGGTTTACAGTGACCTACAATGAGTTATTTTGAGTTTAATGGTTACAGGAGCTATCTGCAATGGCCTCCCATTTGGCTGAAGTTGCTATGAGTTACAATTGCGATATAGCTTGTTATTCATAGCAATTGCGGTGCTAATGTGAAATGTAAGGCTGGCCACTCTTATTGCATGTGGTACTTCATCGTAAAAAAGTTGAATAAAAATAGTCATCTAGAACACTATTTTAACACTATTTTTGAAAAAAAAAAAAAAAGAATCCAGAATTCATGGAACACACTTTTGGCCATTTTGAGAAATAACTAGACCCTCTCGTCATTCAGCCTACTGATCAATGAAACCCTTACGACAACGCATGGATGCCACAATCCCAGTAAATGTGTGCGTGAGGGCTAGGGACCAAGAGAGGATCGAGGGGGGCCCATTAGCACAACTTGTGCATAGGGCCTAAGATTTTGTGCTATACCCCTGCTTCTATGTACCACTACCACACTGCGGGTACGGTGGCGTTTTTCACTGCTCCATCTGGCATGCTGTGTGGAGCACTTTGAAGCGCTCTCTGTGCATGAAAAATGCGCTATATAAATAAATATTCACTTACTTACTTACTTACTTACTTACAGTGAATAAACAGGGATGATCAGCAGCACAATCTACTCACTGTCTATCAGAATCCTCTCTTCCCTCCTTCCTACCTGTCTGTTAGATCTGTCATCATTACTATTACTGACATTTATCCTTCTTTCATGATTAAAGTACATGTAAATACAATACATAAATACATGTACATACACATAAAGGGCCGTTCACACCAAGAATGATAGCTCTAACAATGACGGCAATGATGACGTCCACACGTAAACTAGACAGAGAACGATACCGTTGGGGATCACGTTCAGATCGATTTTGAGAACGATAAAAAGCTGACAGCCAATCAGAATCCATCAACTTTTACCCATCACATTCATTAACTAGGAGGATATCATTATCGTTGGCCAGTGTGGATGCTTTTATCGTTACAGTTATAGTTATCTTTATATCGTTATCGTTATCGTTCCTGGTGTGAACGGCCCTTAACTCAGGTGTTCATGACGTAGGACTTACCCGTGCTCCTTTAGCTGGGAAGCACTGGCACACGGTGCAGTCTCTACCACCACAGCCTTCTGAAGGATCCCCCTGCAAACACACACAGTCTGAGATATAGAGACAAATACACACACACAGTACAGTGCATACATATCTGGTCTGGTGTTGTCATGGCATTCGTATTTAACGCTTTGTGCTAAATCCCATCACAATGGGCAACTATATGAAAGGTCATGTTAATGATGCAGAGACAAGGAAACATTGTGCAAAAACACAGAGATCAACCTAATTAGATGTGAATATGTTCAGATTGAAGTTGATCAAGTTTTACATTTTTGTTTATTGTTTGTTTTTGACTAAAGCAAAAAAAAAAACTGCTACACACACTGCTACACTTGCAACATCGGCAAAACTGAATTATACCCTGTATCAACAGTGTATCAATAAATTTAAATAAAAATCAAGTCAGGTTTTTGTCTGTCTGGCAATCATGGGACAGAAACATCTCAATGTTGTGTCAATGTGTGTGTGTGTGTGTGTGTACAGGGAGAGGGGATGAGGGGTGGCGGGGGAGACAGATAGGGAAAAAGGGAGCGATGCTGAGACCGAAAGAGAGAAAGACAGATAGATGGAAGGAGAGATGTTTTGTCTGCAGGAGTGGCTGGGTATGCAGCTCACCTGTACACACAGAGCACAGCACAGGCTCCATCTGATAACATGCTGTGCAATTAGAGCCCATTCTCTAGTGCCAAAACACATGTAAACACACACACATGCTTGCACGTGCACAAATCTATGCACTTGCGTGCACACACACACACACACACACACACACACACACACACACACACACACACACACACACACACACATTAAAGCTTAGGTGACATGTGTGAATCCTGTCAAGTTCAGAGAGGTTATGTGCGGTTTTGGTGCATTACTCTGAATGGCATTTTTCTATGGTACTGCATACACCAGACTTCATAGCACATATGCAGAATCAGCTGAACCATAGCTCGAACACTCAGACATAAGCCTGCATCAGAGACGGTGAGTGGACTTTGATTTCTTTCTGTGTCTTTCACATCTGATGCACATGAGAAATTCTGCTCAATTTCCCCATGAAACACACACACATACACATGGATGGACAGACATGAAAAGATATTTAGCATTCTTGTGGACAAAGGGAGAAGAATCATCGTCAATTACGGATAGGCATGAGATGACTTAAAACTAGTAACCCGTGAGGATCTTATGTCTGTCAGACTTTTCAAAAACATCACATCACGTTCATTTAATGCATCTGGTCTCCTTAGACTCTCTCTAACCCCCTGCTCTCTACAGTATCTTACACACACTATGATGAATGGGATGTGAAAAATAACAGGTGCTAAATGACTTGATGTTTAATAACTTACAGCATAGCAATGCAGACTAATCCACAATGCTTCTATGATCTAAGGAGAGGGATAATCTAGCAATACCAAACACACTCACACACACACACACACACACACACACACACACAGGCGCTTGAATGCACACATGCACACACAAACATACACACAAGCACGCACACGCATATGTACACAGAGAACCACATACACAGACACACAAGCAAGCAGTATCCATCTCACACATAATATTCTGCACACACAGCTACATCTACAAACAGCTACAAACAATCCAAAATAACTCAGAGATCTATGAACAAGCCCTGACTCACACACAAATATTTGTGTACTTAAGTCAGTGCTGACCTAACACACACATACCAACACATACTGCACAGTATACAGGTCTAAATGCCTTTGGCATGCATTTCAAAAAGGGAAGCTGGATGGAGGGGGTGACATCAGCGGTGAGGGTGAGGAGATGAGAGGGATGATTGGTTGCACTCACAGATGAGCGTGACGGCCAACCAGTCAGGCGTTAGAGATTAGAAGCCGAGGGGCACGCCTCACCACCAGACATGCTTCTCTTGCTGCAACCCTTAAGCAGCCTCCACACAAATCTGCAGGTATCTCTCTCACACACACACACACACACACACACACACACACACACACACACACACACACATACAATGCGCTCTACATATATGATATGAGCAATGAGGTCAACAGTCAACACTCAACACACCATCCATGTCCATCAGCACTCAGTTCAAGTTCGATGTTCTGAGTGTATAATGCATCTCTCTCTCTCTCTCTCTCTCTCTCTCTCCCTCTCTCTCTTTCTCTCTGATTGTGAATTTTGAGTAATATTTCATGGTTTGATGTGATGTTTATAGCTAGATTATTTTGGAATATTTCTCTTTCCTAGAACAAAGACAGTCTTGATCATTGTCTTCCAACTTCCTGCAGGTGTAGGTTAGACTATCTTGTGGGCAAACTCGTAATGGTTTCACCTATAATTTTACAAAAATTAAGTCAATAGAATCAAAACTAGCCTTCAGTCTTGCACAAGTGCATAATTCATCTGAATCATCTGTGTGCAATTGTGCGCAGCCTATGCACACAGCCACCTTTGACCTTAAACACGAGTTTCAGCGTATGATTAACCTGGAGCTTGCCACACACATATTTATACATGCACTCACACACACACACACACACACACACACACACACACACACACACACACACACACACACACACACACGGACGTATGCACGCACGCACCCACACACACACACGGGCGCGCACATTGGCACATTGAGTTCGGAACCCAGTTTAAAATAAATTCCATCAAAAGGCAAGCAGCACATCATGTGACAACCAACCGGACACAAAAGAATGTGTGTGTGTGTGTGTGTGTGTGTGTGTGTGTGTGTGTGTGTGTGTGTGTGTGTGTGTGTGTGTGTGTGTATCTGTGATTGTACTGACCGGATGCGACACTGCTGTATTGGAATTCTTTGAATAGCCACTATTCAATGAGTGGTATTAACTACCCAGGAAAAATGTCTTTGAAGAGCAGACTTTTTTTGAAGTTTCAAATGTTTGAAGCATTTGGCTGGTTCTGCACAGGTTTAAGTAGTGCAATAAAGGTTTCAGTCTGGATCTCTAGTAGTCTGTCTTTAAAATTGTCTACTCATTCAGCCTCTGCAGGGGACGACTGATTAACCAGCTCAGCAAAGTGACCAGACAATCAAAGTGTGACAAAATATAAACGCACACACACAGAAATACACACACACACACACACACACAGACAGCAATGATAACAGGATGGAATATGGTGAGGCAGGTTACAGTAACGTACTGTACCTGAAAAAAGAAGGCAAGAAAGAGCAAAAACTATGGGAAAAAAGAAAGACAGACAGACAGACAGAAATAAAATCAGTGGGAGTGTGTATATTTGGATGTGTGATGAGTGGGTATACATAAATGTATGAGGGTTTGATTGCGTGTGTCTTTATATATGTATATGTATATGTATATGTGTGTGTGTGTGTGTGTGGGGGTAAGGGGGGGGGGGTGTCTGGTATGTGTGTTAGAAGCATCTGCATTCTGACAGCTGGTCATTTTGCTTCACGTTTACAACCTCTTCACCTGTCTCTGTCTCCCTATTACACACACACACACACACACACACACACACACACACACACACACTCACACACACACACACAAATGACTATTTACCTTACTCTGGCCTTACTCTTTTTTTTCAAAGTTGTCCCAGTGTCTCAAATCTCAAAGAATTTTCCTTGCCTCCAGTTACCATGTCTTCCAATGAAGAACTGCTGCTCTGATAAGCATTTGCATTTTTTGTGTGTGTTTGAGCTGATCATAGTGAACATAGAGTAAATATCACCTAAGCACAAAGAAGATTGCTTTCATGAAAAAATTGCTTTTCCATAAACCCCTCCGATTGTATCCTGTCACCTGTGTCATAAGTGTAAATGGACTACGGTCGGGTCAAACCTTCAACTATATGCATGAGCACAAGTGATGCACATGCTACTGTACGTGAGGTCTCTACTGCACACTGAACTGTAATCCACGAGGTTCCATTACTCTGCACAGCATAATACAGAACAATGTTAGCCAGCCATCACAGCAGAACAACTCTCGCTACTGTTGCGATGTGCTGCCTGTGACTTGCAGTACACTTTCACAAACAAACCTCATCCACAAGGGGACATCAGCTTGCTTATTTCACCTGGTAGCTACCGACTAGCTACTGTAAAGCCATGAAGTAGTTTTAGTGGGAGACTTGGGGTGCATCTCATTTCTCTATTTGTCCATCCTTCCTTCCTTCCTTCTGTACTAGTCCCTCCTCCTAATTAATCTAGTAAAGGAAACGAGAATCTGATCTGCACCCTTGGTTTGGCATGGTCAGACAGACCTGCTTGTGGGACTACCAGTGGCTCTTTGTTTCAGCTCTCCGTGTTTTTGGTTTTACCTTGTGTTTGGGCCTGTTTTCGTTTGTTTTTTGTCTTTGTTTCAGGGTTTTCCCCACTTTTTGTGAACATTGTGGGAGATATGAGTGTTCCACGTGGGCTGGTTGCCCTGAGAAGGCAATGTGTGTGCTGGTCCAGGACTTGGAGGTAAGCTGGTGTCCCCTTGCATTGCATCCACCATTAGCTACACTCTGACTACCACATTATTGCACACATCTAGGTTAGGGACCCTGGTCTGGACAACACATAAATCCGCTACACTTGTTGCGAGGTTGTTGCTGGGCCATGACTTTCTAACACTGCTAATTGTTCTCTCTGAAATGCATTTATTTAATTACAGACTAACACAACACAACAGTATAGCTCCTCATGAGTGGGTTGTGCTCAGAGCCAATAAAAAGGGGTTCTTAACTGATTAAATGTTAATTTCCCAGTTCTCAGAGCACTCTTCAGCTGAGAACTATTGCTGTCCTTAGTTGGGCAAAGGGGGATTCTGTGAAGTAATTGTCCTGTCATTCTAACAGAATAGACAGATTGGGAATAGTCAGAGTACTATCGAGCACTGTGGTCAGGCATTTTGGCCTTGAAAGGAAACGTGTGCGCGCACAGTTCGGGACTACTTCAAGAATCTCCATAGAGTGCTGCTGTACACTGGATGTTTGACCACAGGTTCATTGTCACTTAGTTATAGATTTCTGAATCTGGGAAAGTCTTTCAGCTAAAATTTTAATTGTTTCTGACTATTATCTGTCTATTATTCATGGGTGTTGTAGTGGCTAAAGTTCCCTTCTTGTGATCGGTAAGTATTTCTCAACATATTCATTCACTTAACCACTCTAAGACGGAAAGAACGAGTATATGTCTACGTGTTTGGTGTGTTGAACGATGGTAGAAAACAGTGTGTTTGCTCCATCTTTACTGAAAACAAACAAAAGGCACAAATCACACTATTTTCACACTCCATGAATGCGCGAGCTCCCTATGTCATAGCTCAGTGCGTGCTCTAAAGCAATTCCTATGTCCTATGCATCTCTGGTTGTTCTAAGCAATGCAATGCATGTACACTAAACATATACTAAACTAAAATGCAAACTGTAAAAAACAATTATGCAATCATAACATAATCATAATCCTGCTATAAAAAAAACAATCACTAAATATTAATCTAAATAATATGATATCTAAATCTGAGTCTAAATTACAACATGAAAATGGCACTAACAGGTGTGTTCAGATAATTGGGGGTGGAGAGGGGGTCATTTCTTAAGCTACGTTCCAGTCTCAGTCTCAGAACGCGGAACGCATCCTTCACTTCCAATTTTAAAGTTGAGGTAGATGAACTTGCCCCAAGTTTACAAGTAGGAAGTTTGACTTTGATTGGCATTCCATTGTACTTTTTTCTAGTAGGAGGAACGCAGAGAGTAGCACAGAGAGAAGCACGCCATGCAGGGGGCCCCCCTAGAGCACAACTGGGAATCTACAATATGACATTTCTCAGACAGACAGAAGACACTGGGTATCCGTGGCTATTGTCTTTAGTTATATTGATAAGGAACTTGATTTTCATACTCTGAATGGCTATAAGGTTCTTATGAAAAGCTTCGGCAAGCTAAAGATGTGTAGACAGCCTGTTCCTCAGGAAACGAAGGAGTGCGCGTCCATCACAATAGTGCAGGTGTTGCACAGCCTGTTCCTGCCAAAAGAGTTGCCCACTAGCTAAGCGTCAAAAAGAGAAGCTTAAATAAGGAGCTGTCTGTACTTTTATGTGGTTAAACTTGACATCTGTAAATTTAAATTCCTACATACTGAGTTAAACAGCATGTAATGTATCTGTATAAGCACAGCAGAGTGTATGAATGTGATATGTTTATGTATGCGTGTGTTTTTTGTCAGTAAAGGGTAAGATATCTGCATTCCAACAGGCAGCCATGCAGGTAGACGACTCTTATCTCTTCTTTTCTCTTTCTCTGGCATGTTCTCCTCCTGTCTTCTCTTGCATAGAGAATATGCATATCACTACACTCTTTTCAGTCTGATCAAAATCAGATGTAATGTTCTGTAGCAGTCACACACACACACACACACACACACACACACACACACACACACACACACACACACACACACACACACACACACACACACACATTCACCCATACACTCCCTGAACTACATGTATATCACATTCTAAAGCTCCTCCATGTCCCTGCATGACCTTTTCTGACATGAGGTGTGTGTTCACATGTGTGTATGTGGCTCTATGTGGTGTCTGTGTCCGAGCTGCCAAAAGTTCTATGTGTGTAAGCACTGTGCTTGCGTGAGTTTCTTTGGATGTATGGAATTTTTGTGTGTGTTTGCATTCTTGTGTTCAAAGCATGTTCTTTTGTTCATGTCATGTATGTGTGTGAGATGTTGCATTCACACACATGGTGGAATGGTGTGTATGTGTGTGTATCGGAGCCTTTGCGTGTGTCTATGTGTGGTGTGTGTGTGTGTGTGTGTGTATCCATGCAGGGGGTAACCCTGGTAATGGTGGATGGGCTTGTGCTGATGGTTGCTTTGATGCCCCTCGCCCCCATGGCACCAGCCTGCACCTTCCCACTTCAAAAAGCCCCCTGCATCTCTCCCTGCCCCATCCACCATCAAACAGAAGCCCACACGACACACACCAGCACACAGGCCTCACTTCCCTCACTGTTCTTCCACAACCCAATGAGCGCCAACTATTACCGGGCCCCGAGCTGTGTCAGTCAATCAGTCAGATACACATGGCATTCAACCATTCTGGGTCTGTGATGTAAATATGGGGCTAACAGGGTTAATCAGAACCAAGAGACTATTGACTTTGCCTGCCAGGAATGGCCTGAGAACAAGACCAAGCTAAAATGTTTTCATGCAAAAAATCCCTCTCATACCAGAGTTGTACACGCTGTGAATACATTAGTTGAATGAAGTAATCAACCAACCAATCAATTAATCAACCAATCAATCAGTCAATCAGTCAATCAGTCAGTGAGTCAGTCAGTGAGTCAGTCAGTCAGTTAGTTAGTCAGTGAGTCAGTCAGTCAGTCAGTCAAAGCACTGGGCATGATCACACACTCCAGGGTGTATGGTTCGGTTGCATTAGGTAACCTATAAAGCAATACTTCTGAAGTTGTCTTCAAATAAACCAAATAGAGAAATAGAGGTCATCTGAGTCTTCTATAAAACACCTAGAGCTCCGAGCTTGAGAGATTCATCTTAAATCATGCTATGTACAACTGTAATGTACAATGTACAATGCACTATTTCAACCAACACCAACACCAGGCTTCATTTCAGTGTCAACTGTTAACTACAGACATTGTGATAGCCAAAGGGATTACCTCTCATCTTGGAAATCAACAGCTAGGTAACGCTAACTCTAATAAATGAACAAGCAGTGTTTCTTTTGTTGAATGAGATCCAAATTGATCCATGCCTTTTGCTAAGTGTGGCTTGTGCCATTCAATCACAATGCCTCATGGGGATGTTTTTCAAATGTTGTTCAAATGAGTTAAGTACCATAATTGAGATCTAATCAACCACACTGGATGTTAGTAGCATTCTTACATTCACATATTAGTAGTAGTCTTACATTCACTCTCAAGCAATGACCTCAATATCAAAATGGCCAAAGTCTCCAAATCTCTATAATCTCTTCCCTAATCACCCCTCTACCTATGGTAGATGTTCCACCTGGCCCTGAGAACCAGCTTATACTGTAATCAGCTGTTCCGAGGTAAAATAAACTGGTTCTCATCTCCTTGGAGGGGTAAAAGTAATTTTACGAAGTAGGCCTAACAAAGGGATAATCAAGAAGGGAACCTACTGTAAGCTATTTCCATACAGGGTATTCCAACATTTGGATGCAGATTAGAAATACTAACTCTGTTATTTGGGGAAGTCCAAATGAGATAACATCATTCAGGTAATACTACACTGTAAAGTTATCGGAAATAATGTGTCTGTATGTGTCTGTGTGTGTGTGTGTATGTGTGTGTGTATATGTGTGTGTGTGTGTGTGTGTGTGTGTGTGTGTCTGTATGTGTCTGTGTGTGTTTGTGTATGTGTGTGTGTGTGTGTGTGTGTGTGTGTGTGTGTGTGTGTGTGTGTGTGTGTGTTGGAGAGAGAGAGAGAAAGGGGGAAAGGAAGGAAGAGAAGAGAGATAGGAAATACCTGTGTACGCACCCCCAGTTTTTGTCCATCAATATGCATCGGCAATAGGCACCTGCAAACAAAGACCAGTCTATTCACATTTCATATACTTCACTGTAGAAGAGCAAACTTTTCTACAATGAGTGTCTCTGTGTGTGTGTGTGTGTGTGTGTGTGTGTGTGTGTGTGTGTGTGTGTGTGTGTGTGTCTGTGTGTGTGTGTGTGTGTGTGTGTGTGTGTGTGTGTGTGTGTGTGTGTGTGTGTGTGTCTGTGTGTGTGTGAACAGTACACGTGTAGGTGTCTATGTGTAGGTGTCTATGACTTCTCACCACAGCAGAAGGCTTAGCAAGGCGATGTTAAGGGGACGTGTCATCTCCGCCACGTAGGGCGTGTCCCGCCTTCAGAGCAACCCTGGACCTTTGCAATGTCTGTGACCTCTTTGGACAAGGCTGCGGCTCTGCCTCCCCAGCTACTGAGTGACAGTTCCACTCCTGCTGTAAGCAAACAGAACAGGGCATGAGAGGATGGACAGACTGACAGAGAGGGGACAGACTAACAGATGGATGGATGGATGGATGAATGAACAGATGAATGGATGGATGGATAGATATAGATGGATGGATGCGCGCGCACACACACACACACACACAGACACACACACACACACACACACACACACACACACACTCTCTCTCTCTCTCTCTCATACACACACACACACACACACACACAGGTCTACACACACAATAGATGACAGGAGTTCAGTGAACTGTGAAAAGGCCATTCCAGACCAGTTCTCACATCACTGTGGACACTGTGGATATTCAGGACAGCTTGAATTAACGTCTCTGACCATTCACCTCTCCAATTTTGCTGACAAGCCAAAAAAAGGTCAAAAATGAGTATACAACATGAATGCAACAACTCTGCGTCCAATATTGTGAATAACCTGCTAGACTGCAGTATACAAGTCATGGTATGAGCAAAGAAAAGGGTAATGCAAGTGAGTGATCGCTGGCTCTACAGCTTGGGGCGTTTAAAACCAACAATCTTTAGCTCTCTAAACCAGAAAGAAATCGTCGACAATTACCACCGTGTCATTCCGTTACCAGATGTGCCATTACCTTAACTGTTACTGCGCTCCTGGTTGTAATTAGACGGTAATAATTACAATTACATGGCCATTGCCAAGGCGCTTTAGACTTTCTGAGCTCGTTTCTGAGAGAGGTTGTCAGAGGCACTACACTGAGTATCTGGAACAGGACTGTCTGTCTGTACCCCGCTCGGCTGTATGAGTTTACACAGATATCCAGCCCCAAGGGCACAAGCGACCAGATGTCGCGCACGCACAAGAAAGCGCCTACCCCATTCGTCTGTTTGCGAGAGAGCCAGTTTAAACTGTTTTTATTTTTGACTAAGCTCAAAGTTGACCGTCACAAGCAAAAAATCAAATAAATCAAAATTGAAATAGCAGTAGACATATCATCACATCACTTCACATCAGATCAGCATCATCCCCCTTTCAATTAACGTTAACGACTGGACTTTAGGTAAGACAGAACAATAAAACGATGTAATTTATTCCTGTGCACCGGCCTGTTACCTGAATTTCAACTCTAAATAATATCTCAGCAACCTTGACAAAACATCAGATAAACAGAGGATGGAAATGCGTGGACCACAGCAATACGACTACATCATAGCTGTATGACTACACATCGTATTCGTACATAAAACACGAATCAAAAACACAAAATACCTCACTCAGGCTAGAGGCACCGTGAGAAACGACTAAAGCCTAGTACATCGGTACCGAACCTTCACAAGTTCAAGTCCGCTGTAGTGCCGGGTGCCGTGCGTCCGCTTGTGGCTGAATCCGTTAAATCATCACTTCACCAAGTTAAACTGGAACCAGAGGGCAAATGCCTCAAGAGAAACACTCACCTGCAAGTGAAGATGGTCCCGCTATAACGACTTCATAGCAATGTGTGGCAAATAAAACAAACACATAGATGAAAACTACACACCGGAAAAACTTAAACAGAAACACAGCTAACTTTTAACAAGTGTCCGCGGTAGCTGTAGAAGGATGGACTCTATGCACCTCTACTTGTTCATGACGTAAAGACGCACGCGCCAATACTCCACAATCCCCATTGCGCACAACATGCTGAAAAGAATAACGTCGCTGACATAGAGTACTGTCTCATATCGTCTGGGGACTAACTGTATGTTACGTTAGATGATCATTATACCTCAGTTCATATTCCCGTGTCGTCTTATGATGACCTATCCGGCCATCTTTTATAGATATTACGGTACTGTTTTCTTGTAATACTGGGACGTACTCAGCCGTTTCACCACTTGTTTTGCTGCACGTTAAAGGCATGTCCAATGTCGTATACGTTTTTTTTTCTAAATGACCTACCTGGAGCAGGTAGAGTGGGAAAGTTGTTTTGAAACCTTCGCTGGCTGTGCGCAAAGGTAAACTGAACTGAACTGCTATCCTGGACTGCGCATCTGTGATCAGACAGAGTCCACAATCACCGGGTGCCAGAAATCACTAACTAACTGAAGGAAAAGAACTGGGTTAGAAAACGTTTCTGCAGTACAAGTGCTAACTAACACTGCCGGTGTGCCAAAACGTTGGGGATCTACAACGGCGCACCCATGCGCCGGATTCTGAGCCCCCTTTCCCCACTGAGGGTCTCGCTGCTCGGGATCTTAGTTTTTGGATTCCTGAAACAAGCAAGCTCGGAAGGAGTGAGTATACCAACAATTTAAACTTAAAGTAACAAAAATGACCATGCTCTGCATATTCTCTACGAAAAAAAGTGTACACAAATGGTAGCAGATTGTCAATAACATTGTAGAGAGAAGATGTGGAGAGTAAGCTATTTGCAGGTCGCTTGTAAACCTAATCTGCCCCGAGTAATCATTGTTCTTCGTATAACAATGTAATGAGATGTAGGCCTAATGCAATTCAAGTGAATATTTTATCTGCGGGGGCTTTTATTTAACCATCTTGAAAAAAAAAAAAAATAATAATAAATATATATATATATATATATATATATATATATATATATATATATATTTAAATATTTGCTAGTCAGTTGTTAGTTTAGTTTTGTAGAGTTTAAGTGGTATGAGACGTAGCCTATATCCAACAGGGTGATCTGTTGTTCAGCAATTCGTTAGTTGCGTGTAGTGGGGTCAGGTGTGCTGGCGGGTCTTTAGTGACACATCGTTATCACCAGAGGGGCGCTTAGGAGCAGAACCACTTGGATGACATCACAGTTGAATTGTCCCTCTCTTCTTTTCTTTACTTATTAATTAAACATAATAATATGACAAGATGTTGTCAAATAGTGTATTTGTGTGTATGTGTGTGTAGGGAATGAGTATAGGATTCAGAGTGGGAAGCCAACCTGGCTGAAAGCAAAACAGACTTGCAGAGCTAGTGAGATGATCCTGATCAAAAGCTGGTGCAAAGTAGAGATTTTTCATTTTAGATTGGTTGCCTTTCTTTGGCATGTTCATCAGATGGGAAATTTATGCCTGCCATAAATGAAGGTGGCAGTCCATCAAGGTCTTAGTCATTTGGGGGCGGTGGTAGCGTAGTGGCTGGAGCTAGCCTGGGTGTTCCCATGCTGCCTTGCGCGCGATTTGATTCACGCTGTAAGGCAGCCTGGAGACCATGGAGCAAATTTTCACCTGAGATAGGGAACCAATCACAGAACAGGGGGGAAAGCAAGACGATGATGAGCTATGCACAGACGCATTTGATAGACATCCGTGGCACCCAATAAACGGATCTGGGCATTTTTTTCAAATACGAGAAAATGAACGTTTGGTTCCCAGACCATGTCTCATTGAGAAGTGGTGGCGCTAGCCAGGCTAGGCTGGAGCTGGGCTAACATGTAGTTGTGGGTTCAATGCCCGGCTACCACTGTTGTGCCCTTGATACGTCACTTAGGCCTAACCCCAAGTTGCTCTGGGGACAATGGGCCTTGTAAAATAATTTACATAAGTCGCTTTGGATAAAAGTGTCTGCTAAATTCATAAATGTAAATGCAGATTGGGTAGCCAACCTCAAATTTTGTGGGCGGGGCTAAGTTCGGCTGGCACCCAGGCTACAGATTGGGTGTTCCTGTTAGTTCGTGTTGGCTAAGAATTCCTCAGGTCAGTCTTCAGATAGCTGTCCAACATTGTACATCTGACCAAGACCTGTCCCTGGTGTGTCCCTGTCTAAAGAAATGAGTAGAGGAACTGCTCAGTGGTATCAGTAAAGCTAAGGGTAAGTCTTGTGGGGGAATTATATTGACATGGTTTCTGCAGTTCAAAGAATGCAATGGGCCCAGCTATAGCATTGCCCCAGGGACCGAGCTGAAGAACATTGAATATTTCACTCAGATGGTTCAACTTAGAGCAGCTCATGTCCTGAAACAACCTCCAACTTAATTTCCAAGATGTTCTCTACTAACATGGGAAGATTATGGTTTTACTCCAGAGGGGGAATGTAAGAATATAATATGTATATACATTAAGATAAATTATTATGATTATATATGTTATATACATACATAAGGATGCAGCCTAATATTTGGACACTAGTGCAAGTGTCATGGTGAGACCTGATAACAAAAGTAACATGACAGTTTCCCCTGGGATTATTCAATAACTCCTCACTTGAATGTTGTGGGTAGAAAACTGTTTGTGAAGCCCAACAAGCACTATGAGCTATGAGGACAAACTGGGGAGTTATAGATGACTGGCTTTTCAAGCAAGTGATTAAAGCTAACAGATCAATAACAAATTCAAGTTCAATTTCACATTGAATATATTAATCGTTATTATTAAGGGACATTGATTTCTGAAATCAGAATATGTCTGGTGTTGTCAGAGGGGCAAAGTCGTGTTGAATTGGTAGTTTTGGATTTATGTTCAATGGAAATCTGTCAAAAATTATTTCAGTGATGACAGACAGACAGAAAAACAAATCATCATGATCATGCTTAATAAATCTTACTTTATAATGATGTACCCGCCATACCTAATGCTTTAGTTGATGAGGTCATGAACTCATGTGAGATGTTTCATGTAAAGGTGAGATACTCATTCATGAGATAAAGGAATGACGTAATGCATAAATCATGAATCATAAGAAAACTGTTAAACACAATTTTAGCTTGGACCAGCTGAACTGTTACTCACCAACTTCTTACACTAGTGGTAGTTAATAACTATCGCCACAAATTATGCACACAAGTTCTGAGTTAACAAACAGTGCAAAGCTAGCCACTAAACTCATGAAGAGGATCACCTTCTGGATGTTAAACCTAAGCACCTCAAACAAACCTGTTCATGTTAAGACACCTGATAGGAAATATTTAAGGATTTGGTTATTTATTTAAGTGCTAACACCCTCAGCCACCCCAGCACCCAGGGGCTGAGCTTTCTTTTGTCTTTGACAGATCTCTTGCAACGTTGTTTTCAGTGATCTAACTAATGATCTGTTTTAGAAAGACCAACGAGAGGACAGCTGTAGTTGGGCCCCCTGTAGATAAAAGAAATGGATTACATTTTTTAACGCTCTATGCACAGGACGTTTCTTAAATCTGGCTTTAAGACGATAAAAGGCTAGCCTGACGAGCCAGACCCACATTAAAATGTAGGGTCTGGGCACTCACCGTTCGCAGTGCTCAGTCCGAGGGGCGGGATAATCAGTTGTCTTTCAAATTCCCTCTGCACACAATAGGACAGCGGCAGCATGAGTCCCATGCGTTTCCCACCAGCGGAGCTAGTTGGCTAGTTCAAACGTTTGCCAACTTAATAAAAGCTTAACTCGTGTCACACTGTTCGCCAACAGCAACATCCATCTTATTTGTTTTCATGTAGCAGGGAATTCAAGCCAACCGTTGCAACTCTGCCATCAATCATTATGTTAAGCCCCCCTTCATCGATTTCATTGGCCTGATTGAGTTTCGATTTCTGGAGCTCACAAGCCAACGGAGAGTTGCTAGACTAGCCCTAATCTAAATCTAGACTAGCTAGGGGCGCGTCTAGATTTCTAGGCTAATAAAAGGCTACTCTGGTTACAACTTTGATACTCCAGATGACTCTGGAAGTCACAACTCCCTACTCTTACTCAGAGTAAAGTTACAAAATAGACCTAGCCCCTGCCCAACCAGA